>NC_052312.1:16902365-17186050 GCF_016432855.1 Salvelinus namaycush
GGAAGGCAGCTCATGACTGGAGGGCAGCTCATGACTGGAGGGCAGCTCATGACTGGCGGGCAGCTCATGACTGGCGGGCAGCTCATGACTGGAGGGCGGCTCATGACTGGCTGGCGGTTCTGGCAGCTCCTGACTGGCTGGCGGCTCTGGTAGCTCCTGACTGGCTGGCGGCTCTGGCAGCTCCTGACTGGCTGGCGGCTCTGGCAGCTCCTGACTGGCTGGCGGCTCTGGCAGCTCCTGACTGGCTGGCGGCTCTGGCAGCTCCTGACTGGCTGGCGGCTCTGGCAGCTCCTGACTGGCTGGCGGCTCTGGCAGCTCCTGACTGACGGACGGCTCTAATGGCTCGGGACAGACGGGCGGCTCTGAAGGCTCGTGGCAGACGGAAGGCTCAGATGGCGCTGGGCAGACGGATGGCTCAGATGGCGCTAGGCAGACGGATGGCTCAGATGGCGCTGGGCAGACGGATGGCTCAGATGGCGCTGGGCAGACGGATGGCTCAGATGGCGCTGGGCAGACGGATGGCTCAGATGGCGCTGGGCAGACGGATGGCTCAGATGGGGCTGGGCAGACAGATGGCTCAGATGGCGCTGGGCAGACGGATGGCTCAGACGGCGCTGGGCAGACAGATGGCTCAGACGGCGCTGGGCAGACAGATGGCTCAGACGGCGCTGGGCAGATGGATGGCTCAGACGGCGCTGGGCAGACGGATGGCTCAGACGGCGCTGGGCAGACGGATGGCTCAGATGGTGCTGGGCAGGCAGGCAGCTCAGACGGTGCTGGGCAGACGAGCAGTGCAGGCGGTGTTGGGCAGACGGCCGACTCTGACCTGCTGAGGCGCACAGGAGGCCTGGTGCGTGGTGCCGGAACTGGTGGTACCGGACTGGAGACACGCACCTTAAGGCTAGTGCGGGGAGCAGGAACAGGGCATTTTACATTTAAGTCATTTTTTAGGGCACACTGGACTCTCAAAGCGCACTATAGGCCTGGTGCATGGTACCGGCACTGGTGGTACCGGGCTGAGGGCACGCACCTCAGGGCGAGTGCGGGGAGAAGGAACAGTGCGTACAGGGCTCTGGAGACGCACAGGAGGCTTGGTGCGTGGTGCCGGAACTAGAGGTACTGGGCTGGAGACACGCACCACAGGGAGAGTGCGTGGAGGAGGAACAGGGCTCTGGAGACGCACTGGAAGCCTGGTGCGTGGTGTAGGTACTGGTGGTACTGGGCTGGGGCGGGAAGGTGGCGCCGGATATACCGGACCGTGCAGGCGTACTGGCTCCCTTGAGCACTGAGCCTGCCCAACCTTACCTGGTTGAATGCTCCCCATAGCCCGTCCAGTGCGGGGAGGTGGAATAACCCGCACTGGGCTGTGTTGGCGAACCGGGGACACCATTCGTAAGGCTGGTGCCATGTACACCGGCCCGAGGAGACGTACTGGAGGCCAGATATGTTGAGCCGGCTTCATGGCACTTGGCTCAATGCTCAATCTAGCCCGCCCAGTGCGGGGAGGTGGAATAACCCGCACCGGGCTATGCACACGTACAGGAGACACCGTGCGCTCTTCCGCATAACACGGTGTCTGCCCGTACTCCCGCTCTCCACGGTAAGCATGGGAAGTGGGCGCAGGTTTCCTACCTGCCTTCGCCACACTACCCTTTAGCCCCCCCCCCCCCCCCAATAAATTTTTGGGGTTTCTTCACGGGCTTCCAGCCACGCTTCCGTGCTGCCTCCTCACACCACCGCTCCTGGGCTTTAGCTGCCTCCATCTCTTCCCGAGAGCGGCGATATTCTCCAATGTGAGCCCAGTGTCCTTTACCCTCCAGAATTTCCTCCCATGTCCAGGATTCCTGTGTAGTGGGTCGCTGCTGCTGCTGCTGCCCGTACTCACGCTGCTTGGTCCGAGTTTGGTGGGTGGTTCTGTAACGGCTTTCTTCCTGGGATGAAGGAGAGGACCAAAATGCAGCGCAGTTAGTGTTCAACATGTTTAATATAACGAACTGTGAACACTTACAACAATACAAAACAACAAACGTGAAAACCGAGACAGTCCTATCTGGTGCAGAACACAAACACAGAGACAGGAAACAACCACCCACCATCCCCAACACAAAACAAGCCACCTATGTATGATTCTCAATCAGGGACAACGATTGACAGCTGCCTCTGATTGAGAACCATATTAGGCTGGACACAGAAACAGACGAACTAGACACACAACATAGAATTCCCACCCAGCTCACGTCCTGACCAACACTAAACAAGCAAAACACATAAGAACTCTGGTCAGGACGTTACAGCATGGAGCTTTATAGTTACGGGATGACGTCACGTGCCCTGCATACCTTCAAAATGATTTGTCAGTCATCATTTATCATTTGTCGCAATAAATAAGTAATTTATCATTTGTTGCAATGAAGTTAGACAAAAGATACATTCACCCCTGATGAACGGATAAACTTCTTTAGAACATTTCTCCTATAGCTACTATTTCCATCACACATGTTAAATTGTTTTTATTTTGAAATATTGCTTTTGTCGAATAAACCAGGGTCAGTGGAAAGCAGCCTACTAACTACCAACATTCATTTTTTCATGTTGCGCTCAATCTGCCAGACAACAAGGTCAACGTATTGTAGCGATATGTTTTCAGACCTGTTCAAGTTTTAATGATGTGTTTCCTGGAAATATTGTAATGGATGAACACATACTATTCATGAACGCAAGCTGAAAAGTGCATGTGACATATTTAACATGGCACATTTGTCATTTCCCTTAGTGACCCTTACGTATTCTGTCAGCTAAATGTGCTGAAGACAAACCTACCTGACTAGAGAGCTACTTGATTAAATGACTGTCTTTCTGCTAAATGGAGTTACCCATCAATTGCTTTCTGATAATAAACTTCTAAAATTACCTGCAGTTAGCATATATACTGAAGGTCAATGTGCAGGGCTATACATTGTTTTCTAATTTAAAGTACAATTCATATTCTACACCTATATCCCATGCTGCTGAGAAATGCATTTGAAACAGCAACAAATAGGTACAGAAAAAGTACACATTGCATATAAGCATAGCTTCTTTTGTGTAACAGGGTTGGTTATGTTTCCACTTGCCTCTAAGGAAATGTGTATTTAATGTTCAAGCATTCTTATTGGTTAGTTCAACTCTGATGACAATAAGGTGTGTTGTGATTGGCCCCGCTTGCAGATAGGGGGAGATCGCGAACGTCAGGTCTTCCCAGTAGGAAAATGTGATGCAAGGGGTAGGTCACGTTCTGAATACTGTTTTCTATTTTCTATTTTACAATGTGTACAAGTTTGCTGTACGTTACTGATTTATACATGTGTGGGTATATGGTACCTGTTAGGGATTGAGGGGCTTTCTGGGATGTGCTTTGGCATATGATTGCTGTAAATAAGTGTGTTAGCTAGCATACACCGATGTCATGGTCACATAAGCCACTGCTAACACAGTTGTCTTCATGTTACAGATTTTGCCATCGACAGCCATCAATACCGTTAAGCCCTGCACAACTAACGTGCTGTTTCCCATTTAACAACAGGTATTTACACATGTTATATTTTGTATTGCATTTTTGTATTTTGTTCGCCCCGTAGGAAAATGTGATGCAAGGGATTTTGCCATCGACAGCCATCAATACCGTTAAGCCCTGCACAACTAACGTGCTGTTTCCCATTTAACAACAGGTATTTACACATGTTATATTTTGTATTGTATTTTTGTATTTTGTTCGCCCCGTAGGAAAATGTGATGCAAGGGATTTTGCCATCGACAGCCATCAATACCGTTAAGCCCTGCACAACTAACGTGCTGTTTCCCATTTAACAACAGAAATAAATGATGCTCAACTGGGACCACTGGCCGAAGTGATTTATTTTGAGAAAACACAACGCATGGAGAGTACATATACATCTGTTACATGAGAGAGAGAGAGAGAGAGAGAGAGAGAGAGAGAGAGAGAGAGTGCATGTGTGTGTGTGTGTGTGTGTGTGTGTACACACACTGCTCATAAAAGTACTGAATTGACCTGTGGAGTAATTAAGAGATTACACAGTGATCCGTTCACTGTGTTCACTCAATACCCTCAGGGTTGCCTCTCGAGATTAGTAAACAGAAAACCACGCGGCACTCTGCTGCGAGAGATCCCAGTCAATGTCTTTGTAATCGTCCCCATAATCTTATTTATGTAAGTGTTTGTTATGCCTGCTATATGGGACGGTAGGATGGTGGTTCATTTGACCTTGTTAATTGAGGCATGGCAATGCTACAGGTAGCCTTCTGCTCTGAATGGAGCGAGTGCGGGAGTGAGTTGTAAATTCATTGTGGGATTGCGCAGTCGAGTGCTAATCTGAATTGCAGCTAATGCCTATGAGGGAGAAAGACACAATTGTGTTTTGAGTAGTTTTCTGGAAACGCAGCATCTAATAAATGTACTCTGCATGTAGAGGTCAACCCACTGCTGTCTATTTAATTGTACTTAGTGGTGAACTCTCCACAGCCTCCATACACAAAATGTAGTTGTAGAGGAACTTTTCTTGGATATTACATTTCAGGATTATTGCTAAGGTAACACACATTTTTCTTTGTCTGTCTGTGCGATTGTCGGGCCACATGCCTCTTTCTGTAGACAAGGACCCTGGTGTTCAAGGAACAAGCACATGTATGGAGAAACACACACTCACTGGCCCAGTTACACACTTCCCCACCGGGATCATGATTCATGGGCGGATTGGCCATCTGGCAATTCTGGCAAATGCCAGATGGGCCGAGGAATGATGCTCGTCTTAGCACTAACATATCAGCTGCTGCTGCAGAATAGGTTTAGCGAAAACAGAGAAAGACACACACACTGACACAGATTTATCCTATTACTGCCAGTTAATATTTTGGCTGTACATAGTATGAATTAGCAGTCTAATAAACACATATGCCTAATTAGGGAAGAGAGGATTTGGGGGAACAGGCACTAACTTGCAATAGCCCAAAAAGTCGTTATATTGGCTTTTATAACACATAAGCCAATAGCCATCTACTAAACATTAAAGATAGTCATCATGTATCATCATGTATTAAAAGTATGAATGTATGTACTTGTAAGTCGCTCTGGATAAGAGCGTCTGCTAAATGACTTAAATGTAAATGTAAATTACAATGAAACACTGAATTAAAACATAATAATTGTCTGTGTATTTTAATTGTTTTTCGATGTTTATTGGCTTCTGAATCTCAGTCGCTTTCGCCAGCAAGTTGGTCTTAGTTCGTCACTTCTTGGCAGAAAAATAAGCTGAAGGATTTATATTGAAAACAGAGAGAGAGAGAGAATGAGTTCCTTGATGTAGCCAAAACATTAAGGAACTGGCAGTCTCTCTCACTCTCTCTCCTTCTCTTTCAATCAATCAATCAAATGTATTTATAAAGCTCTTTTTACATCAGCAGATCACAAAGTGCTCTACAGAACCCTGGCCTAAAACCCCAAACAGCAAACAATGCAGATGTAGAAGCACGGTGGCTAGGAAAAACTCCCTAGAAAGGCAGGAACCTAGGAAGAAACCTACTGTAGAGAGGAACCAGGCTCTAAGGGGTGGCTAGTCCTCTTCTGGCTGTGCCAGGTGGAGATAGCACATGGCCATTAAAGACAGATTGTTCTTCAAGATGTTCAAACGTTCATAGATGACCAGCAGGGTCAATCAGAGGTCGAGAAAGCAGGTGTGGTAGAGACAGAGAGAGAGAGAGAGAGAGAAAGAGCGAGAGAGTCAAAAACAGCAGGTCCGGGACAAGGTAGCATGTCCGGTGAACAGGTCAGGGTTCCATAGCAGCAGGCAGAAGAGTTGAAACTGGAGCAGTATGACCAGGTGGACTGGGGACAGCCAGGAGTCATCAGGCCAGGTAGTCCTGAGGCATCGTTCTAGGGCTCAGATCCTCCGGTAGGTGATGGAAAGAGGGAGAGAGAAAGAATTAGAGGGAGCATGCTTAAATTCACAGGACACCAGATAAGACAGGAGAATTACACAAATATGACAGACTGACCCTAGCCCCCTGCATATAAACTATTACTGCATAGATACTGGAGGCTGAGACGGGGGGGATCGGGGGTCGTCAAAAGAGACATCAGGGTCCAGAGGAACGCCGAGGTACTTCACCGTTTTATTTGAGACAATAGTTTTTTACATTTTCCAGGTAATTACTTTTTTGCTTTTTCAATAGAGGCTTTATTACTGCCACTTTTAGTGAGTTTGGTACACATCCGGTGGATAGGGAGACATGTATTATGTTCAACATAGGAGGGCCAAGCACAGGAAGTAGCTCTTTCAGTAGTTTAGTTGGAATAGGTCCAGTATGCAGCTTGAAGGTTTAGAGGCAATGACTATTTCCATGAATATGTGTCTCCGTTGATCCTCGGTCCTGGCAGTTCTGTGCAGACTCAGGACAAATGAGTTTTGGAAAAATACACAGATTCAAAGAGGAGTCCGTAATTTGCTTTCTAATGATCATGATCTTTTCATCAAAGAAGTTCATGAATTCATCACTGCTGAAGTGAAAGCCATCCTCTCTTGGGGAATGCTGCTTTTTAGTGAGCTTTGCGACAGTATCAAAAATAAATTGTTGTTATTCTCCTCAATTAAGTTGGAAAAATAGGATGATCGAGCAGAAGTGAGGGCTCTCCGATACTGGATGGTACTGTCTTTCCAAGCTAGTTGGAAACTTCCAGTTTGGTGGAGCGCCATTTTTGTTCCAATTTTCTGGAAGCTTGCTTCAGGGCTCTGGTATTTTCTGTATACCAAAGAGCAAATTTCTTGTGACAAATGTTTTTATTTTTAGGGGTGTGACTGCATTTAGGATATTTTGCAAGGTTACATTTAGATCCTCAGTTAGGTGGTTAACCGATTTTTGTACCAATGTCCTTTGGTAGATGGTGGGAGTCTGGAAGGGCATCTAGGAATCTTTGGGTTGTCTGAGAATTTTTAGCACAGCTTTTGATGATCCTTGGTTGGGGTCTGAGCAGATTATTTGTTACGATTGCAAACGCAATAAAATGGTGGTCCGATTATGAGGGAAAACAGTTAGATCCACAATATTTATTCCACGGGACAAAACTAGATCCAGGTTATGACCGTGGCAATCAGTAAGTGCGGAGAAATGTTGGGTCTGGGGACTTTTGTGAATATTGTGAATATTATCTGCCATGAATACAAGGTCCGATAGGAATTCAGGGAACTCAGTGAGGAACACTGTATATGGCCCAGGAGGCCTGTAAACAGTAGATATAAAAAGTGATTGAGTAGGCTGCATAGATTTCATGACTAGAAGCTCAAAAGATGAAAACACAGTAATTTGAATTTTTTGCTGTTGTAAATTTTACCAACACCTCTGCCTTTGTGGGATGCGTGGGGACATGGTCACTAGAGTAACCAGAAGGAGAAGCCTCATTTAACAGTAAATTCATCAGGCTTGAGCCATGTTTCAGTCAAGAATATCACATCAAGATTATGATCAGTGATTAGTTCATTGACTATGACTGCCTTGGAAGTGAGGGATCTTACATTAAGAAGTCTTATTTTGAGATGTGAGATATCACAATCTCTTTCAATAATGACAGTAATGGAGGAGGTCTTTATTCCATCGAGATTGCTGAGACGAACATCGGCATGTTTAGTTTTGCTCAACCTAGATCAAGGCACATACATGGTCTCAATGGGGATAGCTGAGCTGACTACACTGACTGTGCTAGTAGCAGACTCCACTAAGCTAGCAGGCTGGCTAACAGAATGCTGCCTGGCCTGCAACCTATCTCAAATCAATCATATTTTTATTGGTCACATGCACATATTTATCAGATGTTATTGCGGGTGCAGCGAAATGCTTGTGTTCCTAGCTCCAACAGTGCAGTAGTATCTAACAATTCCCAACAATACACACAAATCTAAAAGTATTTCTTTTTAATTAAGAAATATGTAAATATTAGATTGAACAATGTCAGAGTGGCATTGACTAAAATACAGTAGAATAAAATACAGTATATACATATGAGATGAGTAAAGTAGTATGTAAACATTATTAAAGTGACTAGTGTTCCATTATTAAAGTGGCCAGTGATTCCAAGTCTATATAGGGCAGCAGCCTCTAAGGTGCAGGATTACGTAACTGGTTGGAAGCCGGCTACTGATGGCAATTTATCAATCTGATGGCCTTGAGATAGAATCTGTTTTTCAGTCTGTCGGTCCCAGCTATGATGCACCTGTACTGACCCATGGCTCGGGTGGTTGATGTCCTTGATGATCTTTTTGGCCTTCCTGTGACATCGGGTGCAGTAGGTGTCCTGGACGGCAGGTAGTTTACCACACCACCGGGAGACCACACCACCCTCTGGAGAGCCTTGCGGTTGTGGGCAGTGCAGTTGCTGTATCAGGTGGGGATACAGCCCGACAGGATGCTCTCAATTGAGAATCTGTAAAAGTTTGTGAGGGTTTTAGTGGCCAAGCTAAATTTCTTCAGCCTCCTGAGGTTGAAGAGACGCTGTTGCGACTTCTTCACCACACTGTCTGTGTGGGTGGACCATTTCAAATCATCAGTGATGTGTACGCAGAGGAACTTGAAGCTTTCCACCTTCTCCACTGCGGTCCCGTCGATGTGGATAGGGGCGTGCTTCCTCTGCTGTCCACGATCAGCTACTTACTTTTGTTGACGTTGAGTGAGAGTTTATTTTCCTGGCACCACTCTCCCAGGGGCCTCACCTCCTCCCTGTAGGCTGTCTCATGATTGTTGGTAATCAGGCATACTAATGTTGTGTCGTCTGCAAACTTGATGATTGAGTTGGAGGCGTGCGTGGCCACGCAGTCATGGGCGAACAGGGAGTACAGGAGGGGGCTGAGCACGCACCCTTGTGGGGTCCCTGTGTTTAGGATCAGTGAAGTGGAGGTGTTGTTTCCTACCTTCATCACCTGGGGGCGGCCCATTAGGATGTCTAGGACCCAGTTGCACAGGGTGAGGTTCGGACCCATGGCCTCGAGCTTAATGATGAGCTTGGAGGGTACTATGTTGTTGAATGCTGAGCTATAGTTAATGAACAGCATTCTTACATAGGTATTCCTCTCGTCCAGATTGGATAGGGCAGTGTGCAGTGTGATGGCGATTGCATCGTCAGTGGGGCAGTAAGCAAATTGAAGTGGGTCTAGGGTATCAGTAAGGTAGAGGTGATATGATCCTTAACTAGCCTCTCAAAGCACTGCATGATGACAGTAGTGAGTGCTACGGGGTGATAGTCATTTAGTTCAGTTACCTTTGCTTTCTTGGGTACAATGGTGGACATCTTGAAGCAATTGGGGATAGCAGACTGGGATAGGGAGAGATTATGTCCGTAAACACTCCAGCCAGCTGATCATCGCATGCTCTGAGGATGCGGCTAGGTATGCCGTCTGGGCCGACAGCCTTGCGACGGTTAAGGCGTTTAAATGTCTTACTCACGTCGGCAAGGTAGCGGGCCGCGTCGGTGACACTGTTATCTTCAAAGCAAGCAAAGAACATGTTTAGCTTGTCTGGAAGCAAGACGTTGGTGTCTGCGACGTGGCTGTTTTTTCCTTTGTAGTCCGTGATTGTCTGTAGAGGGTTATATGCAGGACGAGTAATGAGGGAATGCAAACCAGGTGTGTGGGAAAACAAGACAAAACAAATGGAAAATGAAAGGTGGATCGGCGATGGCTAGAAGACCGGTGAAGTCGACCGCCAAACGCCGCCCGAACAAGGAGAGGGACCGACCTCGGCGTAAGTCATGACAGTACCCCACCCCCCTTGATGCGCGGCTCCAGCAGCGCGCCGACATTGGCCTCGGGGACGACCCGGAAGGCGAGGCGCAGGGTGATCCGGCCGAAGACGGTGGGACTCCCGCAGCATTGAAGGTTCCAACACGTCCTCCACCGGGACCCAGCACCTCTCCTCCGGTCCGTACCACTCCCACTCCCACTCCACGAGGGATTGAAGGCCCCTCGCCCGACGCCTCGAATCCAGTATGGAGCGAACGGAGTACGCCGGGGCCCCCTCGATGTCGACATCGAGGGGGCGGAGGAACCTCCCGCACCTCAGACTCCTGGAAATTGCCAGCCACCACCGGCCTGAGGAGAGACACATAGAATGAGGGGTTAATACGGTACGGGGGGAAACTGTAACCTGTAACTAACCTCGTTCAGTCTCCTCAGGACTTTAAATGGCCCCACAAACCGCGAACCCAGCTTCCGGCAGGGCAGGCGGAGGGGCAGATTTCGGGTCGAGAGCCAGACCTCACTGCGGTGCCAGTCTGCACTGGTTTTCTGGCGCAGCACGGCCCGCTGGAGGTGAACATGGGCAGCGTCCCATGTCTCCTCCGAGAGCCTGAACCAGTCGTCCACAGCAGGAGCCTCGGTCTGACTCTGATGCCAAGGCGCCAGAACCGGCTGGTACCCCAGTACGCACTGGAAGGGGGAGAGGTTAGTGGAGGAGTGGCTGAGTGGTGGAGTGAGTTCTGAGCCATCTCGGCCCAGGGCACGAACGCCGCCCACTCCCCCGGCTGGTCCAGGCAATAAGACCGCAGAAACCTACCCACATCCTGGTTCACTCTCTCCACCTGCCCATTACTCTAAGGCTGATCGAGACCCCCAGACATTCCATGAACGCCCTCCAGACCCTCGAAGTGAACTGGGGACCTCGATCAGACACTATATCCTCAGGCACCCCATAGTGCCGGAAGACGTGCGTAAACAAGGCCTCCACAGTCTGTAGGGCCATAGGGAGACCGGGCAGAGGGAGGAGACGGCAGGACTTAGAGAAACGGTCCACAATGACCAGGATCGTGGTGTTACCCTGTGAGGGGGGAGATTGGTAAGAAAATCAATCGACAGGTGCGACCAAGGCCGTTGTGGAAAGGGTAAGAGGTGTAGCTTACCTCTGGGCAGGTGCCTAGGAGCCTTACACTGGACACACACCGAGCAGGAGGAAACATAAACCCTCACGTCCTTAGCCAAGGTGGACCACCAGTACTTCCCACTCAAACAGCGCACTGTCCGACCGATCCCTGGATGACCAGAGGAGGGGGACGTGTGAGCCCAACAGATCAGCCGGTCACGGACAGCAGACAGAAAGTACAGACTCCCAGCGGGACACTGGAGGGGAGCGGGCTCTGCACGTAACGCCTGCTCAATGTCCGCATCCAGCTCCCATACTCCCGGCGCCACCAGGCAGGAGGCCGGGAGTATGGAGGTAGGATCCATGGTCAGTCCAGATGAGAAAAGGGTGTTTAGCCCCCTCAAGCCAATGTCTCCACGTCTTCAACGCTTTGACGACAGCCAACAGCTCCCGGTCCCCCACATCATAGTTTCGCTCCGCCGTGCTGAGCTTCTTCGAGAAGAAGGCACAGGGGCGGAGCTTCGGTGGCGTGCCCCAGCGCTGAGAGAGCACGGCTCCTATCCCAGTGTCGGACGCGTCCACCTACACCGTGAACCCCAAATAGGGATCCAGATCGGCCAGCACGGGCGCCGAGGTAAACAGAGCCCTTAGGTGACCAAAAGCCCTATCCGCCTCAGCCGACCACTGCAACCGAACTGGACACCCCTTTAGCAGTGAGGTAATGGGAGCCGCTACCTGACCAAAACCCCGGATAAACCTCCGGTAGTAATTGGCAAACCCTAGAAACCGCTGCACCTCCTTTACCGTGGTGGGAGTCGGCCAATTACGCACGGCTGAAATGCGATCACTCTCCATCTCCACCCCTGAGGTGGAAATGCGGTATCCTAGGAAGGAGACAGACTGCTGGAAGAACAGGCATTTCTCAGCCTTGACATTTAGGTCATGCTCCAACAGTCGACCAAGCACCTTGTGCACCAAGGACACATGCTCGGCCCGTACAGTGGAGTATATCAGAATGTCATCGATATACACCACTACACCCTGCCCGTGTAGGTCCCTGAAAATCTTGTCCACAAAGGCTTGGAAGACTGATGGAGCATTCATCAACCCGTACGGCATGACGAGGTACTCATAATGCCCTGAGGTGGTACTGAATGCTGTCTTCCACTCGTCTCCCAGAGTGATAGACAGACAGGCAGGCAGACAGACAGGTAGAGAGACAGAGTGACAACAGAGGAGAACAAGGAGAAGCACAGACAGTCGGAGTGACAGACAGACAGATAGACAGACAGGCAGCCAAGTGACTGCACAGACGATGCAGAGACAGACTGCACAACAGGGAGACAACAGAAGCACAGTTATACTGGTGAGTTGTATCTCCAGTGGTGTTTTTACATGTTGTATTTGTCTTAAACATTAGCTGGTTAAAAAGAGCCGGTTAGAAAGGAGGATGACTTTGTTTCACTGGTACTGTAAAAGTTTAGAAAAGCAATACTACAGTGTACTGCCTATGTTATGTGTGAGTAGAATTTCCGCCTGTGTCTGTAAGTAGCGTGGGGGGTGGGTGCACACACGGTGATGTGGGCTGGTGTGGCTAAAATGCCTGGGCTGAATTTTTGTCCCAGTCCGCCCCTGTCATGAGTTCACACCAATTTCTGACTCATGAAGAGATAGATGTTCAACTTTGTTCATCCTGTCATTTGACAATCCATCTTCATGCAGTGCATGATAATAGCACACAGCTAGGCCTTAACACTGGCCCTCAGCACTGATGCATGCAGTCTATCTGTTACATAAAGCAACTGATCAAGAAGAATCACTCCCCATTAGAGCTCTGCTACCCAACCAGAGCCCAAAGGCCCCCGACATTACACACCCGGCCTTACGGCCGGGTAAGGCCTGTTTTATTTTATAAATAACTAGGATACGGGTAGGGCTCGGGTATCACCAAATTGATCACTAACATTTTGAAGCTGAGCCATTTGCTCGTGCTCTGCTGCTCAGTACAGTCAAATCTGACTAAGATCATAACATGGTGTCAGAAATGCTTCAACTATGTCAAATATAAGACAGGAGAGATTATTTCACAGAAAATAACAATAACAGACAGAGGAGTAGCTAATGTTGCTTGGGTTTTGTCTGAGTTTAGAGTGACGAAAAGTAGCTAACAGCTAACTGCTCTCTCACATCTCCTCATTGAGCAGAGCAGCCCAAGAGGAGCCATTGCTATGGATACTCATAGACTCAGAGCCGCCATGAGCAGAGCGCATGCAGAGCGAGCAGTGCACAGGGAGTGAGTGACAGACAGAGGAGCAGCTAATGGATTTACTAACGGAGTAAGTTATTTCTGATTTCGGGTTTAGAGCAGGGCTGGCCCTTAAATTTGAGTAGGGTTGGGCCTGAACGACGTGGGCATGGGTATGGCTCTGGGTTAAAATGCATGCCAGTGCAGGGCTCTAATCCCCATGGGGTATTTACTGTATCTACCAAAGGCTGAAAAGTCATCTTAGACCAGACGTTTTAAGCAGACCAAGTGGGGATGTTTTGTATGGAGGTCTATGAGAGTGTCAAATTACGTGAGGCTTATTTGATCTAATAGAAGTTTCGTAATGGTTAGGCTGTTACAAATGTACTGATATAGGTGGATTTACTCGGCATTTCCGTCAACTTAGAGAGACAACTTAGTTGTTCACACGCTTATCTGCCCTCTCATTGGCTAGAATCGGAGCTCGCCTCTTCCCTCCTGCGTTCCATCTTTGAGGACCTATATTTCCATTGTAAAAGCAGTCACTCAACTATCTGGTCAATATACTAGATCATCTTTGACTGAGTGCCACGCTCAAGGCCCCACCAGCAGTATGTATGCTCCTCTCGGGAATAAAACTGGTATGCCTCAGTGGTTCAATTCCTTCTCAAATAGGCCATGGCAGTAACCTTCACATTCCAGATAGTCAACCAACCAACACCATACCACAGGTCTACAGATCCAAAGAAAAATCAATGACACATTTCTGTCCCTCCAGAGAACAGTCTGTACAGTACCGTGACAAGAATAGAACCCTCACGTTGTAGGACAAAAGGTCATGCATTGGGTATATATTGTACTTCATTGGGAAATGTAGATTACTTTCAGACATTAACTCCAAACGAAAGTATGATTTGACATTGATTGCTCTCGGTTAGATAATCATTTTTCAGCCACTGCTGGAGGAAGACGAAACAAACAATTTCCTTTGCACTAACCTAGGCCAAGTAATGGCCATCAAACTGGTCAAAACTGTAATGAGAATTATGAGAGAACAATTGCTGCCTAAACATCATCATAATTACGTTTGAATGGGGTCATCTGTCATTCATTTGGACAATATGATAGCATTGCCTTGACGAAGGAGAAAGCAGCAAGGAGACTTGCTGAAGACTATCACTTCCTCTTGGGCTTATGGTGGCTTCACCTGTCCCAGATCATGTGATGAAGTTCCCACAAGGTCACCACCTTGTGAATATAAGGACACAGAGAAATGGATTGTGGATTCTCTTGTTTAAGTCTCAGAGGTCAAAATAAGTAGATGTATCGAGCTTTCGACGTCAATCAACACTATGCTGTGATTAATGGTATTGGATGTTGTGACGTGTTATGGTAGGTTGCCCTGACTTTTGACTACAGTGCACATGTTGTAGCAGTCATTGCTAACTGTTCAAACACTAGGCTAGGTGAATTACAATCTCTGTTCTTGTCAGTTATATTTAATATTTTCAATACACAATTAAGTGAGTGGAAAAGTATTGTTTCGGTTGAAATATGCAAGGACAAACAATCTATATGGAAATGTGGTGGCAAGCACCAACCCAAAGGCCTAACTATATTAGGCCTCATCCTCATTTCCCTGTTTCATCCAAATAATTTAACATCATTTCCTCCTTGGGTGTATTTCCTCATTCCTTACACATCTCTTTTAAATCTTCTAAATGTGAACCGCATCTATTGGCTGCCTCTGTCACGTTAAACACTTCAAAGTGTGGAAATGAGACAGAATGGGAAGTTCTGAGTCGGAATGCCTGCTCCACATTATATACGGATATTGTCACTGGTATCTTTTCACTTTCTCTTCATGAGTACAATTGTGTGAGTCTGTGCATAGCGGTGTGTGTGTGTCGAGTGCTGCACAGCATGTTGCTCTAACTCTGAAAAGGCAGGTGTCTCAGGAAGATGGAAATATAATTAGAGAAGGGAAAACATATACGTTTTCCTCCACAATATCAAAAACAATATCTTCCCAGAAAGAAAACAAGCAACGTAGCCTATTATATATGCAGCTCTTATAATGTTAGGTAACACCCAGGCAGTAAATCTATGCTTGTTGCACTGTTAGCTACAGAACTAGTCCAAGTGGTTCATCAAGTCCGCATTTATGCACAACCACAAATCCAATGAGGTCAATCACCTTAACTAATGAGGAGACAAACTAATGGCTATCGAGACAAGGTCATCGTCAGCAGGGTTGATTTGGGCTGATAATCATGTCTGTATAGTGAGGCGGTATTTTACTTGTGTTGAGGCATATATTGTATAATTAAAAAGATTTCACCTACTGTATTACCAGTGACATGCAGACCTTGGTTCAAATAGTATTTGAAATATGCAATTTTTTTGTTATTTAATCAGCTGTGCTTGATCAAGCTCGCAGGCTCAGCAAACACTCAAATATTTCAAATATTTCAAATACTATATGAACCCAGGTCTGTTCACATGTCAACCCAGATTACATGTGACGATTGTACCTAAATAGAAAAGTAAGTGGAGTAGCTGAATGGACTTTTTGTAAGCTGTGTTATATTTGAGAGGCCAGCTTGTTAAACTTGAACCTCAAATTTCCTCAACCACTGTTGCTAGTCTTAGGTGCAGGAGAGCACGATTACTGTGGGGAACGCTTGTGTTCCACAACCTGCAAACCAGGATCCATTTGCATCCGAACTGTGAGGTGGTAGAAAGAAAAGGAGAGGGGGAATTAAAACGTAAGGGGTTGCAGAGGCGCTGCCTGTCACCGGGGGGTGAGGGGGGCTGCTGTGATGTTGATGTGTCTCAGTGACGGAGTCCGTCGATCACGAAAAGTCCAAATCCTCAGATGAGCGCCGACCGGGTGGGTGTGCTCAGCTCTTTGTAGGTGTCTCCTTTCATTTTGAAAGCGAGGGAGAGATAAATAGGTTATTGCCTTTCGCGACAGAGTCACTAATGTGTTCAAAGACGTCCCAATTTTGGAAACATTAAAGAGCATCATCATTTGGCTCCATGATTCCATGATAAGCGTAATTCACAAGCTTTGAATGAATTTGATCTTAAATACTTCCAGAATGTGCCATTAGATAAGTGATAGTTGGGTGTCTGATGAAAAAAGAAACATGCAGTTCTGTCTCTAATGTCCCTTTGTATTCTATCTAAGGAAAATGCATTTTAAAACTATGGAACTATGGAAAAAGGATGTAATCTGAATTGTCTATAATGCCATAACCTACTGGAAGGGAAAGGTGAATGCCAGGAACACAGGCGTTTCGCTACACCCGCAACAAAATCTGCTACATATATGTACTGTATATGCGACCAATCAAATTTGATTTGATTTGAACGTGACCACGATGAGATATGTATAAGCTAACTGAAAGAAAAATATCCATTGTCACTCTTATTCTGAAAGTCACTTAACTCAGCCCTTTTTGAATACTAAGATAATTGTAAGAGCACTTTCAAACTCTTACTAGCCAGTGACTAAGCCCTTCCACCATGTAATACAGATTGTTCGAAGAGAAACACTGCCATTTCCAGAATGTCCCAGGACCCTTGATTTGTAGTTTGATTTACAGTTCCCTAACTCCAAGCCAATCTCAGCGATATTGCTAAATCAATACTTTGGTTGACAAATGTGCCCGTTGACAAATGAGGTGTCTGAAATCAACGAAAAACATTTGCTGGCCTCCCGTTTAACAGTCCATGTGAAGATAGGGATGCAGAGATGTTTTTTTGGGTCAGGACACTGCCTATGTTTCAATCGATGGATATGTCCAGGGGAAGCAAGTTGAACAAGAGTTCAACGTCAAGAGATGCATGGCTTTTATCCGACTCGTTTTGGGAGTTATGAACTTGGTTACTAATTTATCCACTATTGCTGAAGTTCCTTGTCAGTATGTATGAAGGGAGTCTGGGGAGTAATGGAGCTAGGGCGACGTGACTGTGGGAGGTCGGTAGATGAGAGACTGAAATTAGAAGATCAAACTGGATAGACCAATTCTACATTCTGTGTGTCTGAAATGAGATGCGGCACATTACTCTTTTATGTCGAGCCATGTTGAAATTAACATATTCCATCTCCGCTTAACGTGAATAAAAATGATTCTAGATTCTTTATGAGTCAAAAATATTCTTCTGTGTATTCAAAAGCACTTTCCCAAACAGTGCCCTTAAAAGTCATGTCACAAACAGTATGGTCATGCATTAAAATATATTTTAGATGCATTTTAGATATATTTATTGCATCCAATAAGAAACCTTTAATGTAGCTCTGCAATATGACATCATCATACACAGCAAGACGGCTTCCATCTTAAAGACGTCATCAACCAAACAAACAGCACAATTGTAATCTGCAAAGGCTTTGAGGCTTGCCTACATTCGGAAGATCCAAAAGTGGCAGTTTTGGCAGATTTGAATTTGTTCCTGTTGATTTAAGTCAGCAGGACGTCGCCCCACTGTGTATAATGTCATCATATTGCAGAGTCTACATGTCATTCAGGTGTCAGTCTCCTCTGAAAAAGATGTCATGGCTTCATATATAAACAAAGCGGATTTACTTAGAACCCTGTCGTTCAGATAACATGACTCTGTCGTTTAAGTCTTCAACTGCAGCGTCTTAATTTCAGGGGAAGTCCCATTTAGATGTCAAAGGAAGCTCTTCGGGAGGTCTCAATGCAGGCTAAGCAACTCTGCTGCTTCGCCAGCAAAAGGAATTAGAGACAATAAACGAGTAGACAAATCTGCCATGAAGAACTTGGCTGTGAAGATGACAGCCAATTCCCATAAGAGCATGGCAATACATAAGCACATCTCGGTGTCTGGAGGGGGTTCCAGACGACAATCCAATATCTCCCAGCTAAGCAGTAAACGGAACGGTTGAGATGCAGCAGTGGAGTGACGCTGAGGCTAAAGTTATGGGAAATGGGCCGGGTAATAAGTTCAAGCCCATATTTCGGTTCATACATCAAACATTTGTTTCTGGGCATAGTGGCCTAGTCTCAGTGAATTTTTTCTGTAAGCGTTTCTTATTAAAGAACCTATATGGGTTACAATGTCCCGTGGTATACAACTAGGCTGATTGGGGGGAAAAGAGGATTAAGTCATTGTTAAATAAATAGGGATTGTATGTTTTTGAAGTAATCTACCATGTATTATTGAGATTCTATATTACCTAAATGTTTTAATAGTTGATCTCAGGTATTGCTACTATTATTCATGTCATGTGGTATATCTCTTATAGAGTATACCAGAACTGCAGTCACAAATTGCTAGAGGAAAGGGTATTCCGTGTAGTGTTGCTATCTCATGTCTCATGTTTTTCCTAGCCACCGTGCTTCTACACCTGCATTACTAGCTGTTTGGGGTTTTAGGCTGGGTTTCTGTACAGCACTTCGAGATATTAGCTGATGTACGAAGGGCTATATAAAATAAACTTGATTGATTGATTTCATTGCAATGACAGGAAAATAGTAAAATAGTCACATCATTTAAGGGCTGCCCTCTTAATTAAGACAACTTTATTACAGTAGTTTTCTTTTCTACAGTAATCTTAACGTCAAGATTTTGGGAAGCATTTCTTCTTCCGAAATATCCCAGAAAGGGCTCATGCCAGCATGTCAAAACGCTCAGCTCGCTTAGTAATATCAATGACAAAAGTGTGACAAATGCGGTTGTTGCTTGCTACGTCCAAGGGAGCATTCCTGAGCTGCTCCTGTCACACAACCATCTGCCTCTTGTCAGAGCTTCTTTTTTTCAGCCCTTGAGTCACGCCATTTAGTTGAGCCAAAATGGTGGAAAGTGAGGCTGCATCTGAGGCAACCGAGCTCAATCATCAAAGCACCTTGACAGGGACAATTGACGGTTCCTTGACAAGTTTCCTTGGCAGCGTATACGCTTGCCTCCCAAACAACTTCATTTCAAAACATTCAAGTGGACAGAAAGCATATGTGCTCGTGACCTTTTCCCATTTGCCACGATGATAATAATATTATTATTAAAAGCGTATGTGCTCGTGACCTTTTCCCATTTGCCACTATGATAATAATTGTATTATTTCAAATGTTTCTGAAATTCCTTCATCATTATAAAATTATAATAATGATTGCATATGAAACAATGTAATAATAATTTCAAATAGTTGTGTTGTCAGGGTTTTTATATTTCAGGAAACGTTTCTCTGAAGAAGTACGTTTAAAAAAAAAAAATTATAACTGTGACATGTTGTCAGGGTGTCTCGTGATGAAGTGACTTGAACAGCTCACAAAAAGCTTCAACCATGCCACGACTCGACAAAATAGGCGTTGTTATGGTGACAGAAAACCCTGTTGTCATAGTCAGAGTGCTCTATAACATCTTGACGTCAAAGGATAAATGGATGTGCAATCACTGGTCACACACTGGTACAGAAAGAAAGCCTAAAAGCCTTGTCCACAATAGACGCCAGCTCAACCATTCTGGCACAACTAACAATTTCATCCCAATTTCGAAGTATTTTGACAGACTCTAACCATTACACAAATGCGGATATTTCCGACGTCATTTCAACGAAACCTAAGTGCAATCTAATTAGGCTCTACATCTATACCCGAATCAAATAACACTATGCATATTTGCCTTCAAAAATAGCATAAAAGGCTAAATCAATACAACAACCCGGAGAGTGTCTCTGGACGTGTTAAAGCTAGACCATGTTTCAGTGTGTATCACTTGATCTGGGGAGAGTAAAGGAGAGAGTGGAGGAGGGAAGTGTATGGGTCCTCCCAATGGAGTGCTGCCATTTCATACAGCGGTGCCCGGTGATACCTCCTGGGCTGGAACTAATTGGTGCGAGATTAACTTTCCAGTGGGATATAATGACCCCAAGTGCTCCTCACATCCCTGGATCACTGACATCGAAGGAGCCCCGGTTTCCTCTACGCTTCTGGAAGTGATTACTTGGCTCTAGTCTGTCTCCCCTCCACCACACCACAAGCCCTTATAGGACTAAAATAGCTACAGTACATGTGAAAACAGTACTGGCATGTTTAGGTAAATATGCCACTTCCTATAGAGTTGTTCAACAAGTAACTTGTATCTCTCATCTGCAGTGGTCATGTCATGGTTAGATAGCCACTTTTTAGAAGCTTACAGTTTTTTACAATCACTTTGGCAATAATTTCGGAACCTTGATGTCATTTTTCAAAACTCTAGACACAAAACTCACAACCAATGATCAAAATGCAAATTTTTCAAAACTCTTAACACTTTTTCCAATTGCTTGGATACAATACACATAAAGCTAAGATAATTTGTTCATTGAACTAAAATCACCTGTTCAAAATGACACAACTTAACATCAAAGTATCACCATTTCAAAATGCAATTCACACATTACATCTGAAATGACTGTCTATTAATTTCATTACAATGATCTAACTATCAATTGATACAACTGATCAAAATGATAACTGTTGTATTACTCTTATTGCATAGTTTTATGGAAACTGACGAACAATATTCCATGTTTAGATCATGAAAGTTTCAGGATAACGAGATCCATTGACACCAGTTACCGTGGAGCATGAACCAATTGGACTACATTATCTATGGATGTAATATTTCATTATCATTCTTTATCAGACACTGTTTCTATGGTCCCATGTACCACTTTTCCAGACCATGTTTTCAGATTTGACATTACTGTACATTCACCGGCCACTTTATTAGGTACACCTATCTAGTACTGGGTAGGACCCCCTTTTGCCTCCACAACAGCCTGAATTATTCACGGTGTTGTACGTTAAGAGATGCCATTCTGTTCACCACTGTTTTAAACAGCTGTTATTTGAGCATTTGTGGCCTTTCTGTTAGCTTGAATGAGTCTGGACATTCTCCTCTGACCTCTCTCATTAACAAGGTGTTTTTGCCCATAGAAATGCCGCTCACTGAATGTGTTTCGTTTATCGCACCATTCTCTGTAAACTCTAGAGACTATAGTGCGTAAAGATCCCAGGAGGGCAGCTGTTTCTGAGATGCTGGAATCACCATGTGTGGCATCAACAATCATACCACGGTCAAAGTTGCTTAGATTACTCATCTTGCCTGTTCTAATGTTTGGTCGAACAACATCTAAAGCTCTCTACTCTATATACTCTATATTTTGAGTTGCAGGCAGCCTCATGATTCACTGTTCGAATGTAACCTTCCTTGATGAGCTAAATCAAGTCTGTATTGCTGATGGCATGACCTATGTCATTGTGTGGGATAATGTCAGGTTCCACCATGCTCAAATGGTGCAAGCATGGTTTCAGGCCCAACCACAATTTACCACCCTGTACTTACCCCCATACTCTCCTTTCCTTAACCCGATTTAGGAATTTTTCTCCACATGGAGGTGGAAGGTATATGATAGGCGCCCTCACGAACAAGCCGCCCTTCTCCAGGCCATGGATGACGCATGCAATGACATCACGGCAGACCAGTGTCAGGCCTGGATTCGCCATGCCCGAAGATTCTTCCCAAGATGTTTGGCCAATGAAAACATCCATTGTGATGTGGATGAGAACCTGTGGCCAAATCCACAAGACAGGGTTGATGGAAATATAGAAGTACAGTAATCAATCCGTTGTTTTGCTTTTTACAGTAAGCCAGGTGAGGAACACTGCAGTTGACCTTTTACTGTAGTTTTTTTCTTTTTTTGTAGCTCATTATTTTTGCTTTGATTCAAAGAAACCTATGTTGTGATTTTATTGTATTTCATCAATACATTTCAGATTTTGTTCAATGATTCCACTGTGTCTGTAGTATTCTCTCTACTAGTCCTTTTACAGTGATGTGTTTACATGTATTACCATAATAAAACACATATTATCACATATTTTGTACTACAATATTTAATGATTGTACAAACAACCGCACAGTGAAACTATTGGTATCTTGTGTGTGGGTGATCTAAATGAATGTTCCTATGGTATTTCATGATAAATTAGTAATTTGAACCAATGTTTCTTTAAAGATATTAATGCACAATGCAATGTTTTGAACATTGGACAGCCTGTGTTACAAGTGATGACCGTTTTGAGTTTTGTGTCTAGAGTTTTGAAAGATGACCACAAGGTTCTGAAATTAGTGCCAAAGTGATTGTAAAAAACTGTAATATAGCAGTAATTATGGACTATTGTGCATTACCATTGAGCATGAGACAGCACACACATCCACATTCTGCTTACTCTGCATTCTACAGTACCATGTTTATAGCATAATTAGTATAATTAGTCCTGATTCAGACTGTGTGTGTGTGTGTCTGTGTGTGTATTTGTGTGTGCGTGTTTCTGTGTGTGTGTGTGTGTGTGTGTCTCTGTGTGTGCGTGCGTGTGCATGTGTGTGTGTCTCTGTGTGTGCTCGTGCGTGTGCATGTGTGTGTGTGTGTATATGTGTGTGTGTGTTTTTTTTTTTCATTTTCATTTTCATTACAGTACAACGGTTTGATTTGTTTGATCTTAGCTAGCTACATAGCCGTCTTTGTATCAAAGATAATTGTGTAGTTATTGAGGTTCGCTAGCCAGCTATTTTCGTCCTAACGTAACGTAACGTAGTCAACACTGCTAGCTAGCCAGCTAGCCACCGAATAGCAGCACTGTAGAAACGATTACATTACAACGGAACGACTTGATTAGTGTAGTGTTAGCTAGCTACATAGTTGTCTTTGCTATCTTTGTATCTAAGATAATTGTGTAGTTTTGAGTAATTATCGGTTAGCTAGCCAGCTATTTTCGTCCGCCGCGCTGCCGTTCTCCTACCTAGTCAACACTGCTAGCTAACACTGCTAGCTAGCCAACTTCTACCGAATAGCAGCACTGTAGAAACTTACATTACAACGGAACGACTTGATTAGCGTAGTGTTAGCTAGCTACATAGTTGTCTTTGCTGTCCTTGTATCCAAGATAATTGTGTAGTTTAGAGAAATTTAGAGAAATTGTCGAGGTTACCTAGCCAGTTAGAGGTTACCTAGCCAGCTACACTTTCAAACAAAGTCAACAACGCAGCCACTGCTAGCCAGCCTACTTCACCAGCCAGCAGTACTATATCATTTTAGTCAATAAGATTATTTATTTTTTTGCAACGTAAGCTTAACTTTCTGAACATTCGAGACGTGTAGTCCACTTGTCATTCTAATCTCCTTTGCATTAGCGTAGCCTCTTCTGTAGCCTGTCAACTATGTGTCTGTCTATCCCTCTTCTCTCCTCTCTGCACAGACCATACAAACGCTTCACACCGCGTGGCCGCCGCTACTCTAACCTGGTGGTCCCAGCGCGCACGACCCACGTGGAGTTCCAGGTCTCCGGCAGCCTCTGGAACTGCCGATCTGCGGCCAACAAGGCAGAGTTCATCTCAGCCTATGCGTCCCTCCAGTCCCTCGACTTCTTGGCACTGACGGAAACATGGATTACCACTGATAACACTGCTACTACTACTGCTCTCTCCTCGTCTGCCCACGTGTTCTCGCACACCCCGAGAGCTTCTGGTCAGCGGGGTGGTGGCACTGGGATCCTCATCTCTCCCAAGTGGACATTCTCTCTTTCTCCCCTGACCCATCTGTCTATCGCCTCCTTTGAATTCCATGCTGTCACAGTTACCAGCCCTTTCAAGCTTAACATCCTTATCATTTATCGCCCTCCAGGTTCCCTTGGAGAGTTCATCGATGAGCTTGACGCCCTGATAAGTTCCTTTCCTGAGGATGGCTCACCTCTCACAGTTCTGGGTGACTTTAACCTCCCCACGTCTACCTTTGACTCATTCCTCTCTGCCTCCTTCTTTCCACTCCTCTCCTCTTTTGACCTCACCCTCTCACCTTCCCCCCCTACTCACAAGGCAGGCAATACGCTTGACCTCATCTTTACTAGATGCTGTTCTTCCACTAATCTCACTGCAACTCCCCTCCAAGTCTCCGACCACTACCTTGTATCCTTTGCCCTCTCGCTCTCATCCAACACTTCCCACACTGCCCCTACTCGGATGGTATCGCGCCATCCCAACCTTCGCTCTCTCTCCCCCGCTACTCTCTCCTCTTCCATCCTATCATCTCTTCCCTCTGCTCAAACCTTCTCCAACCTATCTCCTGATTCTGCCTCCTCAACCCTCCTCTCCTCCCTTTCTGCATCCTTTGACTCTCTATGTCCCCTATCCTCCAGGCCGGCTCGGTCCTCCCCTCCTGCTCCGTGGCTCGACGACTCACTGCGAGCTCACAGAACAGGGCTCCGGGCAGCCGAGCGGAAATGGAGGAAAACTCGCCTCCCTGCGGACCTGGCATCCTTTCACTCCCTCCTCTCTACATTCTCCTCTTCTGTCTCTGCTGCTAAAGCCACTTTCTACCACTCTAAATTCCAAGCATCTGCCTCTAACCCTAGGAAGCTCTTTGCCACCTTCTCCTCCCTCCTGAATCCTCCTCCCCCTCCTCCCCCCTCCTCCCTCTCTGCAGATGACTTCGTCAACCATTTTGAAAAAAAGGTCGACGACATCCGATCCTCGTTTGCTAAGTCAAACGACACCGCTGGTTCTGCTCACACTGCCCTACCCTGTGCTTTGACCTCTTTCTCCCCTCTCTCTCCAGATGAAATCTCGCGTCTTGTGACGGCCGGCCGCCCAACAACCTGCCCGCTTGACCCTATCCCCTCCTCTCTTCTCCAGACCATTTCCGGAGACCTTCTCCCTTACCTCACCTCGCTCATCAACTCATCCTTGACCGCTGGCTACGTCCCTTCCGTCTTCAAGAGAGCGAGAGTTGCACCCCTTCTGAAAAAACCTACACTCGATCCCTCCGATGTCAACAACTACAGACCAGTATCCCTTCTTTCTTTTCTCTCCAAAACTCTTGAACGTGCCGTCCTTGGCCAGCTCTCCTGCTATCTCTCTCAGAATGACCTTCTTGATCCAAATCAGTCAGGTTTCAAGACTAGTCATTCAACTGAGACTGCTCTTCTCTGTGTCACGGAGGCGCTCCGCACTGCTAAAGCTAACTCTCTCTCCTCTGCTCTCATCCTTCTAGACCTATCGGCTGCCTTTGATACTGTGAACCATCAGATCCTCCTCTCCACCCTCTCCGAGCTGGGCATCTCCGGCGCGGCCCACGCTTGGATTGCGTCCTACCTGACAGGTCGCTCCTACCAGGTGGCGTGGCGAGAATCTGTCTCCGCACCACGTGCTCTCACCACTGGTGTCCCCCAGGGCTCTGTTCTAGGCCCTCTCCTATTCTCGCTATACACCAAGTCACTTGGCTCTGTCATATCCTCACATGGTCTCTCCTATCATTGCTATGCAGACGATACACAATTAATCTTCTCCTTTCCCCCCTCTGATAACCAGGTGGCGAATCGCATCTCTGCATGTCTGGCAGACATATCAGTGTGGATGACGGATCACCACCTCAAGCTGAACCTCGGCAAGGCGGAGCTGCTCTTCCTCCCGGGGAAGGACTGCCCGTTCCATGATCTCGCCATCACGGTTGACAACTCCATTGTGTCCTCCTCCCAGAGTGCTAAGAACCTTGGCGTGATCCTGGACAACACCCTGTCGTTCTCAACTCACATCAAGGCGGTGACCCGTTCCTGTAGGTTCATGCTCTACAACATTCGCAGAGTACGACCCTGCCTCACAGAGGAAGCGGCGCAGGTCCTAATCCAGGCACTTGTCATCTCCCGTCTGGATTACTGCAACTCGCTGTTGGCTGGGCTCCCTGCCTGTGCTATTAAACCCCTACAACTCATCCAGAACGCCGCAGCCCGTCTGGTGTTCAACCTTCCCAAGTTCTCTCACGTCACCCCGCTCCTCCGCTCTCTCCACTGGCTTCCAGTTGAAGCTCGCATCCGCTACAAGACCATGGTGCTTGCCTACGGAGCTGTGAGGGGAACGGCACCTCCGTACCTTCAGGCTCTGATCAGGCCCTACACCCAAACAAGGGCACTGCGTTCATCCACCTCTGGCCTGCTCGCCTCCCTACCTCTGAGGAAGTACAGTTCCCGCTCAGCCCAGTCAAAACTGTTCGCTGCTCTGGCACCCCAATGGTGGAACAAACTCCCTCACGACGCCAGGTCAGCGGAGTCAATCACCACCTTCCGGAGACACCTGAAACCCCACCTCTTTAAGGAATACCTAGGATAGGATAAAGTAATCCTTCTAACCCCCCCTCCCCCTTAAAAGAGTTAGATGCACTATTGTAAAGTGGTTGTTCCACTGGATATCATAAGGTGAATGCACCAATTTGTAAGTCGCTCTGGATAAGAGCGTCTGCTAAATGACTTAAATGTAAATGTAAATGTGTGTGTGCGTGTGTGTGTGTGTGCATGTGTGTGTGTGTGTGTGTGTGTGTGTGTGTGTGTGTGTGTGTGTGTGTGTGTGTGTGTGTGTGTGTGTGTGTGTGTGTGTGTGTGTGTGTGTGTGTGTGTGTGTGTGTGTGTGTGTGTGTGTGTGTGTGTGTGCGTGTGCGTCTGTGATTTGGTTCCATCAGTTTTACAAAACCCATTGTTTGGGTGTATTTTTAAAGGGCTTCCTCATGAGATGTTTGTCTTGTTTGTCTTTGAAAACAGTCAAGCCCTCGCATTGATTTGTGTTCTGTGTATTTAATTATTGAGGAATGTGCCTGGTAGGGGATGGAATCCAACTGATGACCCAAACCACAGGCTTTGTCCTTCAGGAGATTCACCTGATTCGTTAACAACTGTTTTAAAAGCAGCACAATTTACAACTCAAATTCAGCCTCACCAGGCTCTTATGTACCCTGCTTTTATATTCAGTGGGAAAGTCAACCTGAACAAATAAAGATATTTATTTCCAAATGAAACCATGTTCATAATTATCCTTAAGGTCTATGTGTTGGAGTGTAGGCCTGAGTAGGATGTCAGAGTAGGGTACCAAGGCGCATAAGGCTTTTCAGTCAATCATATTTCATGTCTTTTTTTTTTTTTTACTTAGAGAGCTTATTTTTCCCCCTCACAGCTGTCCCACAGTGTTAGTTATGAAGATTAGATGTTATGAAGCAATACAGACCGAATTGAAGTGTCTTGAGTTTTGTTCCCCTGCCCCCCCCCCCTTCCCCTTTATACTCAGAGCAGCCTCAATTCGTTGGGGCGTGGACTCTATAAGGTGTCAAAAGCATTCCACAGGGATGCTGGGCCCATGTTGACTCCAATGCTTTCCACAGTTGTGTCAAGTTGGCTGGATGTCCTTTCGGTGGTGGACCAGTCTTAATACACACAGGAAACTGTTGAGCATGAAAAACGCAGCACATACTATCATACCCTGTTCAAAGGCACTTAAATATTTTGTCTTGCCCATTCACCCCCTCAGAATGGCACACATGCACAATCCATGTCTCAATTGTCTCAAGGCTTAAAAATCCTTCTTTAACCTGTCTCCTCCCCTTCATCTACACTGATTAAAGTGGATTTAACTAGTGACATCAATAAGGGATCATAGCTTTCACCTGGTCAGTCTATGTCGTGGAAACAGCAGGTGTCCTTAATGTTTTGTATTCAGTGTATAAGCCCACACTAATCATTGTGGATAGAGTATAATTGACAAGCATTGCATTCTAATACGTTATCCTCCCTTAGTTTTGAGCTCAACAGCCAAATCATTATTAGTCTATGATGTTGAAATATCACACCTTGGGGGCAACAAGTTTTACTTTAAAGGTGAACTGAGCTTAATTGATATGCCAACCAAGACGAGTATATTGATGGATGAAATGTGCTTTGTAGTGTTACACTAAATACCTGTCAAATTCCAGTGAGATCTCTCTACTTACATCATATTAGCCATATTAATATTTTGTGTGCAACTCCGCTGAATTATTGTCAAGAGTCAATCAATTATGACAACATCAACTGTGCATTTCTTTATCCTCCCATCATATTCTGAGTCACACTTTGAGGGACATCCTGATCATTAATCCTTCATTGGGAATATGTATTTAGCATCCTCTTGTCCAAGTAGTCTTTCCATGGGAACCTGCTTTGGTTAGCAGCGTACTACAATACTTACACATATGGTGCTTGTTTCTCTGTGTACTAATACACAGTACCCTCTATACTAGCACTTCTGGCTTCTGTGTGTCTGCTGCCATTTGCCCTCCAACTTCACTGTGTGGCTGGCCAAAATGAACAAAATGACAGGCATCCCAGGAGCTTCAAATGGAGAGTTGTTGTCTTTCCTTTTTCTGACATTCTCCTCTCTTCCCCCACCCCCTTCCCTGTTACAATTTCTACTTTTCCCAAGAGGAGCGCCATAGTCGGCCTTATCAGGGATGCCAGCATGCAATATGGGCCTGGATGGGATGCATGCTTTCTGTAAATCTGTCATTTGTCAAGGGAAAAGAGGCACACATTATGGTGTGAATTTTAGTTGTGTACCCCCGGCATCACAATGGTTGGGGTTGACAAGGTGCAGGCCGTGTAACACATTTCACCTGTCAAAAGCAGTCATGTTGACATGAGGAAGAGAGGAAATGTGTCGGTGGGTTAATTCCATGTTGTAGAAAAAGCCATTACTGAGGTAACCAAATGGTCTATGGGTCATGTGTTTTTCTCGGAACACTCAGTGTCTCAACATGCTTCACTGAGTTGTTGCTATTGACAAATTGTCCTTTGTCCGACTTCAGAAACATCTCACCTAATGTTTTTTCAAAGTCTTTGTCCAGGTTTATTGACTGGGATTGATAGAAATGAGCAGGGGGAGGCCTCCCGGGTGGCGCAGTGGTCTAGGGCACTGCATCGCAGTGCTAGCTGCGCCACCAGAGTCTCTGGGTTCGCGCCCAGGCTCTGTCGCAGCCGGCCGCGACCGGGAGGTCCGTGGGGCGACGCACAATTGGCATAGCGTCGTCCGGGTTAGGGAGGGTTTGGCCGGTAGGGATATCCTTGTCTCATCGCGCTCCAGCGACTCCTGTGGCGGGCCGGGCGCAGTGCGCGCTAACCGAGGGGGCCAGGTGCACGGTGTTTCCTCCGACACATTGGTGCGGCTGGCTTCCGGGTTGGAGGCGCGCTGTGTTAAGAAGCAGTGCGGCTTGGTTGGGTTGTGCTTCGGAGGACGCATGGCTTTCGACCTTCGTCTCTCCCGAGCCCGTACGG
The DNA here is from genome assembly GCF_016432855.1 of Salvelinus namaycush. Lineage (NCBI taxonomy): Eukaryota > Metazoa > Chordata > Actinopteri > Salmoniformes > Salmonidae > Salvelinus > Salvelinus namaycush. The sequence goes on from NC_052312.1 coordinate 16,931,640, forward strand.
GAGTTGTAGCGATGAGACAAGATAGTAATTACTAGCGATTGGATACCACGAAAATTGGGGAGAAAAGGGGATAAATAAATAAAAAAATTAAAAAAAAAAAAAAAAAATGAGCAGGGAGACTAACAGAGGCAAGATAATGTGAAGGCCAATGGAGGCCGAGTTTCAATCCCAAACAGGTAGGGGGATCACCTTAAACCTCTTAACCAATCTCAGGCATACACATCTCACCTATTCTATGTACAGTTCAGAACCTTTAAGACCAGAGTAGGCTACATGAAAAATCCCACCATGTTATGGATTGTGTTCAAAAGTCAGTGAAAGGGTTAAGATCTGCATAATGTGTTCTGTAGTGAGGTAATTACATTTCAGTTCTTGAATAAATGACTTATTACGTGTAATGGTTTGATAGTTTACATCCTTAACAGTCTAGAGCAATATTTATGCTATTTAGCCACCACTATCATCACCTAAGAATAACGACACCCTTTGCAGGGCAGTGTCCCAGTCAAAGTTCTGGGGCTTTGGGACCTCTTTGATGAAATGGGGAAGTGCCACCCACTAGTCCTTTACCACAACCTCCAGCAGCAACCTGATTTACCCAGACGGTTTCCCGTTCCTGTATCAACTGGGGCCAGCCTTGCTTAGCTTCAGGAACTAGCCAGTATGGGGATGCAGAAGCATATGGTCTAGAATATACTACAGTACCAATAATGCTCTGTGTAACATCCTTGTCCTGTGCACAATATCTGGGTTTGCTATTAGTTAAGTTGCTCCTGAAGCTAACATAATGGTTACTCGTCTTCTTATTAAAGGAAAGAGGAACCCGCACACTCCTCTTGTTGATATCCATTGTTTACTGAAGCGTACGTGTCACGTGAGTTTTAATAACCAAAAGCAGTGTGCGGGTTTCTTATTGTTCACACACCTGCAATGCGATAACTCAGATGTGTGAGTGCTTTTTGGAATTTTTGAATAACCGTCTTCTTCTCAATACATTTGGCACTGATCTTCAGACCTGGGTTCACTTGAGCTTGTCTGGCGCAATGGAATCAAAAGAAGAGTAAAAGTGCAAACCCCCCCACCCATCTTGCACTCCAGACACGCTCAATCAAACTCTCAAAGTATTTCTATGAAAACAATTATTATTTGAACACCATTTTACACTTTTTTTTCAATCCACTAATATAGTCATTAAGGCACCTGGAAATTAGTGAATGTTCTTACCTTACACAGGACATACTGAGTTATTGAATGTTCTGATCACCTGATCATTGGCACATTTGACTTACCATATACATATATTCTCCAGTAATGGTCCCTCCAACCCTCTTTTTTTTCCATCCATACAACTGTGTTATTAAGAAATGAATACCGTTCATTTAGATCAAAGTCTCATGTTTTGCTGGAGTTTGCCTCTCATGTACACGTCATGTGACGCACAGAAATCCACACATTGTCAGAAAATACGGGGAAGGAAGTGTATAACTTTCATGTCAAGGAAAGAGAAGGCAGCAAGCATCCTAATGGAAACGAGTTTCACATTCCTGTTAACCCTGAGAAATTGATTCTGGGATCTGGTCAATGCCTCCCCCCATATTTCAGTCTTATCAGGCACACTGAGCCATTCTGAAGATCTAAGAAGCAGGGCTTCGGGCACAGGCAGACATATTTTACAATTCAGAATGTTAAATACAATTATTTAATTGACACGCCTCGAGGAGACGGACGGGCGAGAGTGTGACACTAATGTAAAGCGAGGCAGTCAAGGCAGATGATGTTCTCGCTGGGATAACTTAAAGGCAAATCCAAACTTATTACACTAAAAAGGAAAACTTATCCAGCGAGTTCTGAAGCTCTGAAAGGAGAGGAAACTGAGGTGTGTCAGATAGACAGTCATACGAAGGGGAGAGAAAAAAATGGACTGTAGAGGAATAATTCACGAGTTCTGCAAGGCTGAAGTTGTTAAGGCGACTTTGATAATCCCCAAAAATGTGATAAGAGGAGAAGGAGCGTGTGGTAGCGTGTGGTAGCGTGGTTCAACATCATTTTAGATTCTTGCGTCAATTGTGGATAAACCCAAACATTAGTACAGAGGTTTGGGGAAACCACTGTTGTGAATCTCTGACCTGAAGTAATTGCAGCAGAAATCTGAATATTTCCTTACAGGAACTTGGAAAATCAAGTATGTACAGTCAATTATTTTCCCACCTATTAGCATAGCGTATCGATATGAAGAAAAAAACTATTTCAGAGGCGTCATCTGACATGCTACACGGGATTTACATACTGTATGAAAATGGGTTGGTAACATTATCAAAGTCGGGCATATCAATGGAAAACATGAAACAAATTGAATTAACAGTCGGGAATAGGATTAAAAAAATAAATTACCTATCTGATGACTTCTCTCTCTCATCTTGTAGCTCATTCTACAAAACATTATCGAGAAATTCACCACGTCAACCGTCAGAGGTGACTGAAGGTCAATTCAAGGCAGGCTATCTGTAGTTGATGTGGTTTTTATTTCTTCCCAGTCCAGATAATGTTCATTTATTGCTTTTCAAGGACATATTGTAAGACATCCAAGCACTCTGAACACCAAGTAGTGATGCTTCAAAGCAGTGGTGCCCACAGCACGTAGCTGCCAGCATCTAAGCCAACACTGACATCATCACCCTAGCTTCTGTACCACACAATTTACAAAGCTATTTCGTGGAACCCTGTCATTCTTGATCATACTGAGTAATATTGCTTTTTGCCTGCGGTTTACACTAGAAATACAAGTAATCTCTATGAATGTGAACACTTTGACTTTCATCAGAGCAGCTGAGGATCTAATGATGATCCATGTCCAGAGACAAATCTGACAAAAACTAATGCTGCCAAGTTTATGTTTGTAGCCATTCATTTACATGTTATTCCCTTGACAGAATACAGACATGCACATTCTATTTTGCAGAAAACTAGCTACCTCAAAGACTGTGTCAAACGTACAGTAAGAGCTGTGTCCAAAAGTGTGATATGAAGACCTGTCACAAAAAACATCATCAACAACTGGAGTAAGGACAATATGATGTACACTGGCAAATGTGGGAAAGACACAAGTCATAAAGAACAAGCTTAAGACCTGTCACAGAAATACAATAAAACAAACCGAATCTAAGACTGTGAAGCCTGAAGTTAATAGCATCCTATAGCCCGAGGATCAGAAAGGTCAAATGAATTGAGATGTGTCCAGGGAATGTATCAGAACGATTGATACATTCAAAGTGAATAATTCTATTGAATTGTCGAGGGATACACAGCCGAGTTAGTTTGGTGGCATTATTTATTTGCTGTATTTGACATTTCATTGAATACTTTCTTGTATTTTCCACCAGTACAATAGGATGACCGTTCCTGGGTATACACTCAGTTCTGTTTAAATGTTTAATCTTTGACTATGAGCCAAGAGAAAATAACTATACAAGTTAGTGAACAAAATGCAGTTATGAATAGAATGTCAGAATGCTTTTCTTTTCTTTTGTTACTTGCCCCTGCATGGGGGTAGACCGAATGTTAATTTGGTATTCTGTTAGATCATGATGAACGCAAAGCTAACAGATCTTAGATCTTAGTAGTAACGTGCTCTATGTTATCTCATGACTTTCCCCCATCAACATTCACACTAGCTCATAAGAAGGACAATAGAAAATGTGCACCAGTATTCTCAGGATTTTACAAGCATAGTTTCCAAGTGGATTATACTACACAACTACACATTGTATTTTAGTCCGGTACACCAACAATAGATGTCTTTGATGTAAACAATCAGTGCACTCTCAATGGAAGGTCTTTGCCTGTGTTAGAGGTAGAATAAATAAACTATGGGGGAGTTGCCTACCTATCGAGAAGGAGTGAGTCCAAACCCAGCAGAGACCGAGCTGTAAATATGACCTCCCTTCTCTCCTTCCTCCACAGGCCCATGCCTTCACGAAAACCCTGTGGGGTTTCTGTGGTACTCTGCGTGTGTGTGTGTGTGTGTGTGTGTGTGTGTGTGTGTGTGTGTGTGTGTGTGTGTGTGTGTGTGTGTGTGTGTGTGTGTGTGTGTGTGTGTGTGTGTGTGTGTGTGTGCGTGTGCGTGCATGCGTGTGCTTGTCTGCTAGACGGGGGGTGGGGGTAGGGGGGCTAAGAAAGATATAGAGCCTGCCTACACCTTAGCTCTGAGTTGGCAGCAACCTGGTGTTAAAAATATACTCAGCCTTGCGTAGGTTTTAGAGGGACGATAGATAGAAATAAAACACTAGTTCCACCATTTCTCACCAAACCCACACTGAAATAAAGAGAACAGAAATATCAGCTTTTTAAACAAACACAACTCGACATACTCTTACACAAATAATTATTATGATTTGCCTGCTATGCCATTGCACACGCTGTTTAAGAAGCCACCTTGGCCTTACCTACAACATTGGGTTTGTCCCAATTTATGGCACCCTATTTCCTATAGTATACAACTTTTGACACGGTTCCGTAGGGCGCTGGTCAAAAGTAGTGCACCTCATAGGGTGCTATTTGAGCCACATCCATTGAGTACATGTCACCTCCATACGACTCCAAACAGTTAGCTTCTCATGGATCACTAACAAGCCAAGGCGACCTTGAGCCAATGTGTAACCTCCGGGAAAGTAAGCAAAAGGAATCCATCCACCGGATACAGTATCTATAGGTCTGTTGGGTGCTTCAAACACAAAGCTGCCCATGACCGATACTGATTGAGCGGGATAACAACAACAACACCGGATAAAAGAGCATCTCAGGAGTACGACCCATGCGGTCTGTGTGAAATGTAGAGACTGATGTAAGCCCTTATGATGGTGTGTCTGTGTCCGTGTGCAGGTTATCCTGCTGTCTTGGAAACAGGTCTTACCTAGTCTATCTTGGTCTTCAATGGTCTTGTACACAGAGAGAGTGTATACCCTTGGATATCGGTTCACTCCCCATGCAATACTTGAACTAGGAATTCGTAGAAGCATTGTGTGAAGCACTACTTAGTCTTTGCAATGAAAAACGTAGCCTTGTCCGAGCCAGAATGGCCCATCTCTAGCTTCTATAGCCTGAGGCAGCTTGATGTACAAGTACCCCCCTGGACAGGATGCTTAGTCTACCGCAGGCCCTTAACGCTGAGTACCAAGCAGAGAAGTATCAAGTCTTTGGTATGACTCAACCAGGGATGAAACCCCAAACCTTCCAAACACAAGGTCGAGTTGGAAATACAGTGCCTTCAGAAAGTATTCACACCCCTTTGACGTTTTCCACATTTTGTTGTGTCACAGTCTGAATTTAAAATGGATTACATTTAGGTTGTTTGTCACTGGCCTACACACAATACCCCATCATGTCAAAGTAGAATTATGTTTTTTGAAATGCTTACAATTTAATTAAAAATGTAAGCTGAAATGTCTTGAGTAAATAAGTTTTCAACCCATTTTCTCATGGAAAGCCTAAATAAGTTCAGGAAGGGCACCTAATGGTAGATGGGTAAATAAGCAGACAATATCTTTTTGAGCATGGTGAAGTTATTAATTACGCTTTGGATGGTGTATCAATACACCCAGTCACTATGAAGATAGAGTTGTCCTTCCTAACTCAGTTGCCGGAGAGGAAAGAAACAGCTCAGGGATTTCACCATGATGATTTCATCACGATGCCAATGGTGACTTTAAAACAGAGTTTAATGGCTGTGGTAGGGGGAAACCGAGGATGGATCAACATAATTGTAGTTACTCTACAATACTAACCTAGTTCACAGAGGGAAAAGAAGGAAGCCTGTACAGAATAAAAATATTCCAAAACAAGCATCTTGTTTGCAACAAGGTACTAAAATAATACTGCAAAAAATGTGGCAAAGCAATTAACTTTTTGTCCAGAATACAATTTTTATGTTTGGGGCAAATCCAATACAACACATTACGCAGTACCACTCTCCATATTTTCAAGCATAGCGGTGGCTGCATCATGTGATGGGTATTCTTGTAATCGTTAAGTACTGGGGGGGTTTTCAGGATAAAAAATAAACAAAATGTAGCTAAGGACATGCAAAATCCTAGAGAAAAGCCTGGTTCAGTCTGCTTTCCACCAGACACTGTGAGATGTATTTTAGGTTATTATCCTGCTGAAGGGTGAATTCAAGGCCAAATCTACGCTGAAGTTGCTTACCAAGAAGACTTGGTTCTTACCAAGAAGTGAATGTTCCTGAGTGGCCAAGTTACAGTTTTGACTAAAATCTACTTGAAAATCTATTGCAAGACCTGAAAATGGTTGTCTAGCAATGATCAACAACCAATTTGACGGAGCTTGAAGAATTTTGAAAAGAATAATGGAGAAATGTTGTACAATCCAGGTTTGGAAAGCTCTTAGAGACTTACCCAGAAAGACTCACAGCTGTAATCGCTGCCAAAGGTACTTCTACAAAGTATTGACTCAGGGGTGTGATATTTCTGTATTTCATTTTCAATACATTTGCAAAACTTTCTAAAAACATGTTTTCTTTGTCATTTGTCGATGGAGGAGATCCATTTTTTGATTTTTTGACATTTTGCATTCAGGATGTAACACAACAAAATGTGGAATAAGTCAAAGGGTATGAATACTTTCTGAAGGCACTGTATAGCATGCAAACATAAAGGAAGGGGGAATATGTTATGCTATATATTAATGCATCTGTCAGTCATGGAAGGACTTAAACCATCACTCATTTGCATATAAAAAAAGCCACAGACAGTGGATTTTCCGCTTGCATCTCTCCAAAGCCTCATTATTGCATGGGACTAAATTGCTATATTTGTTGAGACATGTCCAATAATGCATTTGGCATAATATTTCCTAAAACTATAAATAGCATCATAGAATTCAAATATGGCTTAACTTGGCCGCTTTTATGTGGTCATTAAAGTAGTTAGAAACCACTTTCCCTTTTCATGTTTCTGCATAATAAACTCTGCAGTTTCCAACTGCTGTTATTCTTTTCCTTGTGAAGTCAAGCACATGTGCAAGTGCAAAGCTTGGAGAGTTGTATTGAAGAGTATAAGGCACAATTAAAAGAACATTGAACATTTTTCATATTGATGGATTGGCCATTGCTGCACATATGGAGTAACCAAGTGTACTCAACTAAAGTGGAAGTAGAATGTACAATAAAATACAATCAAATGTATTGTACTTCATAGCGAATAATAGAATAGCTAGGAGTCCTGCCTGCTAGATAGCTCGGTGTCCTGTGATTGAATCGAAATGCATAGCAACAGTCTTTGGTAGAGAATCCTAATATTTAGACAGTATGAAGATATAGTGGCTAGTGACAGTTATACGTTTTTAGTAGACGTAAACTGTAGAGACCCACAAGATCATCTGAGGGCAGTCAATATTGACAGATGTGTACATTAGCCAATGGGAAAAGTCAGAGAACAACAAGTTTCAATTCAATGAGAGCAGCCCAACAGCCATTTAGTATGAGGGATGATGGTAGCAGACCAGACTGTCACGACTCCGACCAAAGGTGACTCCCCTTCCCGTTCGGGTGGCGCTCGGCGGTCGTCGTCGCCGGCCTACTAGCTGCCACTGACTCTTTTTCCTCCCCCTCCTTATGTGTTTATTTGTTACACCTGTGTTGAGGTGATTATAATTAGTGGGGCTTTATTAGTCAGCCAGCCCGTACGTTTCTTTGTGCGGGATTGATCAGTTGTACCTTGGTATCGGGAGTAGACGAACGTATTGTTTATTTCGTTCGTAGAGTGTATTTCGTGTCAGTGTTCGTGCCACACGGGACTGTTTTCGGTTTGGTCACGTTTGTTGTTTTGTATCTTGAAGTGTTCAGTTTACTTTCATTAAAATATGAACACTTTCCACTCTGCGTCTTGGTCCGATCCCTACACCTCCTCTTCAGACGAAGAGGAGGAAATCTGCCGTAACACAGACAGACTTTTGACGGAGGACTTATTGATTTGTAAAATGGACAACACACTCAAGTGATTGGGGGGGGGGGGGGGGGGGGGGGGCAGAGCGCAAAAGGGTGAGGGTCAAGAGTTGCTCTATGATCTCGAGCTGGTTCTTCATGGATATACTGCACGTACTGTATATATTCACACACCATACATCAACGCTGCATTTCTGTCATGCAATTGAATTGTTATTGGGAATAAATCAAGCTAATGTAAAATGAGGCCTCTGCCAGTGTCTGCTACACAAAGTGACAGGTATCTCAGATGAGTGATAACTTTAACCCATTACAGTCTAAGCCCTGTCTAAGCTGGGGGGGGGGGGGGTCTACTAAGCTATATGGAATTGTTTTAAGAAGGTCATACCAAGGATCCTTCAGCTATTTGATTTTGGATTTGATGACCCCTTGAAGTATCAAAAAATATATTTAAAACATATTTGATGACAATTTGAATTTGACCTTACTGCTATTAACCCATACAAACACACTGAATAACATATTCACTACATGGAACAACCGATCTGGTCAAATTAACCAGAATGGTCATATTAACCAGAATGGACACTCCAGGACACCTAAAGCACCCGATGTCACAGGAAGGCCAAAAAGATCATCAAGGACAACAACCACGGGAGCCACTGCCTGTTCACCCCGATATCATCCGGAAGGCGAGGTCAGTACAGGTACATCAAAGCTGGGACCGAGAGACTGAAAAACAGCTTCTATCTCAAGGCCAACAGACTGTTAAATAGCCATCACTAACACATAAGAGGCTGCTGCCTATATACATAGACACTGGCCACTTCAATAAATGGAACACTAGTCACTTTAAGAATGTTTACATATTCTATTCTACTGTATCTTAGTCTATGCCGCTCTGACATTGCTCTACCATATATTTACATATTCTTAATTCATCCTTCCTTTACTTAGATTTGTGTGTATTGGGTATATCTTGTGAAATTGTTAGATGTTACTTGTCAGAGCTAGAAACACAAGCATTTTGCTACACCAGCAATAACATCTGCTAAAGACCTGTATGTGACCAATAAAATTTGATTTGATGTGAATGGTTTATTAACCAGCATGGTAATATTAACCAGAATGGTAGTTAAGGAGAGGCCAGTGTTCACATGGAGAAACTGTTGGAATATATACAACACACACACACACGCAGCTTACCTCATCATGTATTTTTCTTATTTCCTCTCCTCCTCTGACTCTCATAGTCTCTCTCTCTTTCTCTCTCTCTCTCCCTCTCTCCCTCCCTCTCTCTCTCTTTCTCTCTCTCTTTCTCTCTCTCTCTCTCTCTCTCTCTCTCTCTCTCTCTCTCTCTCTCTCCCTCTTTCTCTATCTCTCTCTCTCCCTCCCTCTCTCTCTCTCTCTATCTCTCTCTCTCTCTCCCTCCCTCTCTCTCTCTCTCTCTCTCTCTCTTCCTCTTTCTCTCTCTCTTCCTCTCCCTTTCTTTATCGCTCTCTCTCTGTCTCTCCCTCTCTAGCTCTTTCTCTCTCTCCCGAGCACTGATTCTTCTCTCAATTACACTAGCCTTAGCCAAGGCCAATCGCAGGCTGGCATTTTGTCTCATAGTTCAGTGCCCGCTATTCCCAAAGGGATCTATTAAGTTATGGACCTCTGTGAGAAAGAGCAGGAGAGCAAGTCTCCGAGTGGATTAGTTAATCAATAGTATGTGGAAGCATTGAAATATATGCATTCATACATTGATATAGGCCAGCTAGTGGGGGGATGGGGGGGGGCACGTGGGTATTGATCTGGATGGCCAGTGGGTGAGCAACGTTTTGTGTCACACACACACTCACACACACACACACACACACACACACACACACACACACACACACACACACACACACACACACACACACACACACACACACACACACACACACACACACACACACACACACACACACACACACACACACACCAACACTCTTGGCAATGGTGAAGTATTGTACCCGCTTAGCATACAGGGTGGAGTGAGTCCTTGTGAAACCCAGACCAAAAAAGACCATGATTTGGGGGATTTCCACAAAATATAATCCATAGAATGGTTCTTTGGAGGAAAGATTGTTGACATATATTTGTATCTAAAAGCTAAATTGAGAAATAATTGATCAACGTTGGCATGTTTATGACATTGTGGCCTTAGCCAGGCCTCCTTTAGGATTTCATTACGTTTAATCTGTAGGTGCTCCAAAGCAAACATTGGTGTTATACATAACTCTTGCTCTGTAAAATGAGTAGTTTTTTTATTTCAATAAAAAATGATTACATTAATTTATGAATATTTAAAAAAATCAACATGAACATTTTAAATATAACATGTTTGATTTCCAGAGTGGAATCTCTGTGACTTTTAGAGTTATGATGCAATTTGTAAGCCTTACAATATGAATGTAAACATTTATTCAAAATGGTGACTTTCTGCTGGTGATTTGCAGGATGTGCAATGATACAAGTAAACGGATGGCTGTGATTGGTTACATTGCCTACTATGCCAATTTCTCTGAATAAAATGGGCCATAACTTTAACACTAGCAGAGATCTCACTCTGGAACTTTTGCATGCACATAGAGTATATTATGTTCAACAATATATAGAAAAACAATGTATATATTCATGTGTACATTTTCAATATTCATAAATTAATGTAAAACATTTTTTTTATTGAAATCAAAATACTTCTCATATGACACTTAAACGAGGCCTGGGTAAGGCCAAAATGTCAATAATATGCCAACTCAATTATGCTTTTAAATACAAATGTGAAATATACACTGATTGTACAAAACATTAAGGACACCTGCTCTTTCCATGACATTGACTGACCAGGTGAATCCAGGTGAAGGCTATGATCCCTTATTGATGTCACTTGTTAAATCCACTTCAAACATTGTAAATTAAGGGGAGGATACAGGTGAGGAAGGATATTTAATCCTTGAGACAATTGAGACCTGGATTGTGTATGTGTGCCATTCAGAGTGTGAATGAGCAAGACAAAATATTTAAGTGCATTTGAACAGGGTAAGAGTTTCCCGTGTGAATCAAGAATGGTCCCCCACGCAAAGGACATCTAGCCAACTTGACAACAGAGGACATCGTATTATATCCCATAAGAATGGAAGTGCAGTAAATGTAAGTAACCTAATCTATGTTATTTTGACTGTTAGCTCCAAGGGTATTGTCTGCAATAATCATATGCACATAGAATGTAATTCCACTGTTTGCACTGAAACTGTTTGCCTTACGAAGAAGCCCACTGTGGGCAGCACATTCAGTACCATTGAGTCAAATGTAAATGTCTACCTCAGATCAGCCTCTCAGAATATCACTAAAAACAAACAAGCAACCCAGAAAATGACAAAAATTGCCCATATTAACATATGTAGCCTGAGAAACAAGGTTCATGAAATTGACAACTTATTAACATCAGAAGACATTCATGTTCTGGCAATCTCTGAAACACTCTTAGATAATTCCTTTGATGATGCAATAGTAACTATACATGGTTATAGAATTTATAGGAAAGATAGAAATACAAATAGAGGAGTTGTTGCCATGTACAGTCGTGGCCAAAAGTTTTGAGAATGACACAAATATTAATTTTCACAAAGTCTGCTGCCTCAGTTTGCATGATGGCAATTTGCATATACTCCAGAATGTTATCAAGAGTGATCAGATGAATTGCAATTAATTGCAAAGTCCCTCTTTGCCATGCAAATGAACTGAATCCCCCAAAAACATTTCCACTGCATTTCAGCCCTGCCACAAAAGGACCAGCTGACATCATGTCAGTGATTCTTTCGTTAACACAGGTGTGAGTGTTGACGAGGACAAGGCTGGAGATCACCCTGTCATGCTTATTGAGTTCGAATAACAGACTGGAAGCTTCAAAAGGAGGGTGGTGCTTGGAATCATTGTTCTTCCTCTGTCAACCATGGTTACCTGCAAGGAAACACATGCCGTCATCATTGCTTTGCGCAAAAAGGGCTTCACGGGCAAGGATATTGCTGCCAGTAAGATTGCACCTAAATCAACCATTTATCGGATCATCAAGAACTTCAAGGAGAGCGGTTCAATCGTTGTGAAGAAGGCTTCAGGGCGCCCAAGAAAGTTGATTCAGCTGCGGGATTGGGGCACCACCAGTACAGAGCTTGCTCAGGAAAGAAGCCACTTCTCTCCAGGAAAAACATCAGGGACAGACTGATATTCTGCAAAAGGTACAGGGATTGGACTGCTGAGGACTGGGGTAAAGTCATTTTCTCTGATGAATCCCCTTTCCGATTGTTTGGGGCATCCGGAAAAAAGCTTGTCCGGAGAAGACAAGGTGAGCGCTACCATCAGTCCTGTGTCATGCCAACAGTAAAGCACCCTGAGACCATTCATGTGTGGGGTTGCTTCTCAGCCAAGGGAGTGGGCTCACTCACAATGCTGCCTAAGAACACAGCCATGGATAAAGAATGGTACCAACACATCCTCCGAGAGCAACTCTCCCAACCGTCCAGGAACAGTTTGGTGACAAACAATGCCTTTTCCAGCATGATGGAGCACCTTGCCATAAGGCAAAAGTGATAACTAAGTGGCTCGGGGAACAAAACATTGATAGGTTGGGTCCATGGCCAGGAAACTCCCCAGACCTTAATCCCATTGAGAACTTGTGGTCAATCCTCAAGAGGCGGGTGGACAAACAAAAACCCACAAATTCTGACAAACTCCAAGCATTGATTATGCAAGAATGGGCTGCCATCAGTCAGGATGTGACCCAGAAGTTAATTGACAGCATGCCAGGGCGGATTGCAGAGGTCTTGAAAAAGAAGGGTCAACACTGCAAATACTGACTCTTTGCATCAACTTCATGTAATTGTCAATAAAAGCCTTTGACACATGAAATGCTTGTATTTATACTTCAGTATTCCATAGCAAACTTTGTGGAAATTAATATTTGTGTCATTCTCAAAACTTTTGGCCACGACTGTATGTCCAGAGTGAGTTTCCTGAGAGATGATCTAATGTCAGATGATGTGGAAGTAATATGACAACAGGTTCATCTGCCTCACTTAAAGGTATGTTTTCTGGGTGACCTAAATATTGACTGGTTATTATAACAAGCTGCCCACTCAAAAATAAGCTCCAAGCTGTAACCAGTGTCTGCAATCTGGATCAAGTCATTAGTCAACCTACCAGGGTATTTACAAACAGAACAGGAACTAAATGATCCACATGTACTGATCAAATCTTTATGACGAGTGTATGTCAATCACTACGTCATCAGAGTGTGACGTATGTTTGTTGTTGTTGAACGCTGTTGAATGCCGAAACCTGAACTAAAGACCTCGGTGTGTGTTTTATATATTTTTATTTTATTTTGAATTCTGCGGCTCTGTTGGGCTCAATTGCTGTGATCGCTGCTATATTTCCCGGAATCCTGCCAGATTCTGTATAGGGGGAGAGACGCGAAAGCCCAGCTAGCTGGCTTGGCGGTCTCAAATAGAGGCCGCTATTGAACGTCTCCAGCGTTGCAGGAGCTGTGTTTACTTTGCTTTGTTACAGGACAATGTGGACTACGCTGACTTTCAATGTAGCAACTGCTTGCTTGCGGAGGACTACAGGACAGAAGAAGCTACTCTTAGCAAGCAAGTAGCAAACCTACATGAGCTACTGGGGAACCCATGACCACCTACCTTTTCTTTATCTTCCACCACAGTAGCCGGACGCCGCTCTGGTCTGGTGAAAGTTTCGCCGCCGTGTCAGCTCTCCACAGCCGACTGGCCAGTGCTAGGCAGGGTTCCATCCCCGAAGGGGTCTCCCCCTTCCCTGGAGAGTGGAGCTGTTCTCGACCCAACCAACCAGCCATGGAGGTACGTCACTCGCCGTGGAAGTCGAAGAAGGCGTCCTCTGGCAACGGGGGTCTCCATTGAGATATTGAGCCCGGAACTGACACAGACCAGAAACAGCTTTGCCACCCTGGATCCAGAGGTTCTGCCGTCTTCGACCTTGGTGGCTTCCCAATCAAGATTGGATCCGGGTACCTGCATCTTCGTTCTCTGTTCTGCCTCCCTCTCCGGTGGCTTATACCTCTTATACCTCTTATACCTCCAAAAAAAGGCCAATACTTTCAGGTCCAGTACCATCATTGGTCCACGGGTGTGAAAGATTCAGCAGACTGCTGGCATTACATATCTGGCTAAAAGACTACTGTAGCTCTGCTGGAATCACTTTCATTAATAACTTTGACACCTTCTGGAAAAAGAAGATACTCTACCGGAATGACGGAGTCCATCCAAATCATCTTCTGGACTCTGTCCACGCATTGAAACAATGACTGGTAAATGATCCAAGACCAGCTCAGTTAATCCCTACCATTGCGACAATAAGTCATCATAATGCTGCATCAAATGTACATGATCTTAGGGGCATTGGCAAACACTGTAAGTAATTTAATTTATGTACTCCTAATTGCACCGAATACATCTGTTTATCCTACAGCTATTGTACGCAGTAATCATGAGCCTATTAACCAGAGTTACACTGTTAGCATTGAGGCATGGAGCAATAGTAGGAAGACCACTTTATGCAGCTCACCCTGTACTATCAGCTCCAATGTAAATAACATGAGTAAGTCTACCTCTGATAAGCTTCCCAGTTAAACATTAAAAACAATAAAGCAACCCAGAAAAGTGCTAAAAATTGCCCATATTAACATATGTAGCCTAAAAAACAAGGTCCATGAAGTCAAGAATGTGCTTGTAACAGATGACATTCATATTCTGAAACTCACTTAGATAATACCTTTGATGATACAGTGGTAGCAATACATGGTTATAACATCTACCGAAAATACAGAAATGCCAACGGAGGCGGTGTTGCGGTCTATTTTCAGAACCACATTCCTGTAAAGCTTAGATACGATCTAATGTTAAATGCTGTTGAAGTAACATGGCTTCAGGTTCATCTGCCTCACCTAAAGCCCACTATTGTGGGAAGCTGCTATAGACCATCAAGTCATAACAGTCAGTATCTGGATAATATGTGTGAAATGCTTGATAATGTATGTGATATAAACAGAGAAGTATATTTTCTGGGTGATTTAAATATTGACTGGTTATCATCAAGCCACCCACTCAGGATTGTTAAAGAACTGTAACCAGTGCCTGCAACCTGGATCAGGTTGTCAGTCAACCTACCAGAGTATTTACAAAAACTCAGGAATGAAATCATCAACATGTATTGATCACATCTTTACTAACGCTGCAGATATTTTCTTTAAAGCAGTATCCAGATCCATAGGATGTAGTGATAACAATATAGTAGCCATATCTAGGAAAACAAAAATTCCAAAGGCTGGGCCTAATATAGTGTATAAGAGGTCATACAAGAAGTTTTGTAGTGATTCATATGTTGATGATGTAAAGAATATTTGCTGGTCTGTGGTGTGTAATGAGGAGCAACCAGACGCTGCACTTGACGGATTTATGAAACTACTTATTCCAGTTACTAATAAGCACACACCCATTTTTAAAGTAATGACTGTAAAAGCTGTTAAATCCCCATCGGTTGATGTGGAATTGAACAATTGTATGGTTGAGAGGGATGAGGCAAAAGGTATGGCAATTAAGTCTGGCAGCCCAACTGATTGGCAAACGTTCTGCAAATTAAGAAATCATGTGACTAAAGTAAAGAAAAAGTAACTACACTATGAAACAAAGATAAATTATAGAAAGAATGATAGTAAAAAGCTTTGGGGCACCTTAAATTAAATTTTGGGAAAAAATGCCAACTCGGCTGCTTCATTCATTGTATCAGATGGGTCGTTCATCACAAAGCCCACTGATATTGCAAACTACTTAAATTACTTTTTCATTGGCAAGATAAACAAACTTAGGGATGACATGCCAGCAACAAACGCTGACACTACACATCCAAGTATATCAGACCAAATTATGAAAAACAAGAATTGTACTTTTGAATTGCGTAAAGTCAGTGTGGAAGAGGTGAAACAATTATTGTTGTCTATCAACAATGACAAGAAACCGGGGTCTGACAATCTGGATGGAAAATTACTGAGGATAATAGCAGACGATATTGCCACTCCTATTTGCCACATCTTCAATTTAAGCCTACTAGAGATCTTGTGCCCTCAGGCCTGGAGGGAAGCTAAAGTCATTCCTCTACCCAAGAATAGTAAAGCCCCCTTTACTGGCTCAAAGAGCCGACCAATCAGCCTGTTACCAACCCCTAGTACACTTCTGGAAAAAATTGAGTTTGACCAGATACAATGCTATTTTACAGAAAATAAATTAACAGACTTTCAGCATGCTTATAGAGAAGGGCACTCAACATGCTCACCACTGACACAAATGATTGATGATTGGCTGAAATAAATTGATAGCAAGAAGATTGTGGGAGCTGTTTTGTTAGACTTCAGTGCAGCTTTTGATGTCATTGATCATAACCTATTGCTGAAAAAAACGAGGTGTTATGGATTTGCATCCTCTGCCTTATTATGGATTGAGAGTTACCTATCTAATAGAACACATAGGGTTTTCGTTAACGGAAGCCTCTCTCATGCAAACTCAGTTGAGTGTGGTGTACCACAGGGCAGCCGGCTAGGCCCAATATTGTTTTCTGTTTTTACAAATTACCTTCCACTGACCTTGAATAAAGCTTGTGTATTTACGTACGCTCACAACTCAACAGTATACACGTCGGCTGCAACAGTAAAATAACTGAGACACTTAACATAGAACTCCAGTCAGTTTTTGATTGGGTAACTAGCAGTAGGTGCTAAATATCTCAAACTAAAAGCATAATCTTTGGGACAAATCACTCGCTCAACACTAAACTCCGTTTAGATCTGACATTGCTCGTCCAAATATTTATATATTCTTAATTCCATTCCTTTACTTTAGATTTGTGTGTATTGTGTAATTGAGAAATTGTTAGATTTCTTGTTAGATATTACTGCACCGTTGGAGCTAGAAACACAAGCATTTCGCTACACCCGCAATAACATCTGCTAAACACGTGTATGTGACCAATAACATTTTATTTTATTTTATTGATTTTGATTTTATTTTATTGAATAATGTGGCTATTGAGCAAGTTGAGGATACGAAACTGCTGGGTGTAACCCTAGATAGCAAGCTGCCATGGTCAAAACATATAGACTCAATTGTTTCTAAAATGGGAAGAGGTCTGTCCATGATATTGTGTTGATCTACCTTCTTGACATCGCAGTCAACCAGACAGGTCTTACAGACCCTAGTTTTGTCGTACCTGGACTACTGCCCAGCTGTGTGGTCATGTGCGGCAAAGAAGAACATAGGTAAATTGCCGTTAGTCCAGAACAAAGCAGCACGTTCCGCGCTTAGATGAACACAGAGGGAAAGTTTCAGTAACATGCATGTCAGTCACTCCTGGCTCAAAGTTGAGGAGAGATTGACTGCATCACTATTGGTCTTTGTGAGAGGTATTGATGTGTTGAAGGTACCAAACTGTCTGTTCAAGCAGTTGGCACACAGTTCGGACACTCATCGGTACAACACCCGACATGCATGCAGAGGTCTCTTCACAGTCTCCAGGTCCAGAACAGAGGTGGGGAAATGCACAGTATTAAATAGAGCCATGACTACATGGAACTCTCTGCCACCCCAGGTAACTCAAGCTAGCAATAAAATCTGTTGAAAAACACTGATAATAGAACACCTTACTGCACAAAGGGGACTGTGAAGAGACATAGACATTTTATATATTGAGTATTGTAATTTGCACTGTACTATGTATTAGACCTAGATATTGTGTATGTACTGATATGTAGGCTATGTGTGCTGTTTTAAATGTATGTATTTCAGTCCTTGACTAATAATGTTCTGTACCATGTATATGTCATATTTTGTGTGGACCCCAGGACAGCTGATGCTTTTGCAGCGGCTAATGGGGATCCTAATAAATACCAAAATTATAGAGTCCATGCCCCAATGAATTAAGGCTGTTCTGAGGTCAAAAGGGGAGGGGGTGCAACTAAATATTAGGAAGGTGTACTTAATGTTTTGTACACTCATTGTATGTAAGCAATCCTTCCGCCAAGGGACTAATCTATGGATTACATTTAATGAAAATCCCCAAAATCATGGTTTCATGACGAATCACTCAGTAAGCTCCTGTATTAGACAAAGCTTAGCTGAAGTTACTTAGTGTCTCTAAGGATTTTCAAATGTAATCTGGACCCTTGATGATTAATTGTTGTTTCAAATGGATAAATGGCTTTGATACACTGTCTTTTAAAACATCTGCTCCAAAGGTCTGAAGTGGTGGTGTGTGTGTAGGTGTGTGTGTGTGTGTGTGTGTGTGTGTGTGTGTGTGTGTGTGTGTGTGTGTGTGTGTGTGTGTGTGTGTGTGTGTGTGTGTGTGTGTGTGTGTGTGTGTGTGTGTGTGTGTGTGTGTGTGTGTGTGTGTGTGCCTGCTTGAGCATGTCAGTATGTGTCCATGTGTGCATATATGTACCCAGACCGAGTGCCTTCTCATTACCATATCGTTCTAATATTATGGTTGGTTTCAGGTGAAAATGACCCTAGAAGATATTCTTATTGTCCTTATGCAAATGATACTTTTGAAGTCACATAGGGACAATGTGACAAACAAGTAAGCTTATTATCATGTGGCTTTGCTGCATCCTTGCACAACTGAGCTCACATACCTTGTTAATATTTAAGCTGGACTGTAGTGTTTTTGCCTTAGTCTCTTAGTCTCAAAGTCCACTCTTAATCTAATTGCTGTGGAAGACAGACCTGCTCTTTTCACAGAAGGTCCCTGAAGGTATGAGCTTGGTTTTACACCCAATACTTACTAAGAAAACATTGACGATTTCTTGGTTATTTTTGTCTTGGTCCTCCACCCAATACTTACCAAGAAAGCATTGACCATTACTTGGTTCTACATGACACATTTATTTTTGAAGAATTCTGTGACAAAAGCTTGTTTCTTGCCACAATACCAAGAAAAATCTAACAATTGCTTGCTTTTTGCCACAATACTTAGTCAGAAAGCCAAGTCTTATTGTAAAGTCTAATGCAAGCAGTATCAATGATAGTCCCGCTATGTTGTGTTTGTATTTAGCAATTACATTTCATTGCCAAGTGGACAAAATAAAGGCCTTACGAGGCTGGGGTTTGTTGAGAAAGGAGTCGGGAGTGAAAGGGATAATACAACTTTAAGAATCAGTAGGTGACACAGGGACAAACTTTATATTAAAGGCAATAAAACCACTTAAGCATGCAGTTGAATAGATTTGTACAAACCAGTTTTAATGGTCCCATGACTGATGTACGTTCGTTGAGATCTATCACTCCATAGACATGATGTGGGGGAGGGAAAATGCTTTCAAATGTACGGTACATTTATCCACCGCTGTTTCTCAGTGTTGAAATTCTATTACACGGGTGAAGGCCATTCATAAAGCACTCCCAGTGGAGGGTTTCATTATACATTTAGAATGTATATATACAACATATCTGTCAGTAATAACCAAGAGATCAGCAATTATATAGTCCCATAAATATCAATGATTAAGTCAAGAGGGGTTCCCTATTTAAGTGATAATGCCCTCAAAGCCGGTGTTTGGAGGATATATTGGCACGGGTGTTGTTAGGCCCGAGACGAAGTCAAACCATGCCAATATGTCCTCCAAACACTGGCTTCGAGGGCATTATCACTTTTATACAACGGTTACCAACATATGCAAATAACGATTTACATATTTTAATTAAAACTGTTATTTTAATTAATTTATTCATACTATTTCATCCTTCCACAAGATATAGTCCCGAAACAAATCTAGGGTTGCTACCCAAGCCGGTTGGTCATTAGTTGTATTGGTTCGGTTGCCAGAGAAGCGACCCAGTCATTCTGTCTTTTTGTTCTGTATCTATGGACGCAACCCAGTCAATCGTTCTAAATGTTTGATTGCCATACTGGCTGGCAACGTTCTTATCCCTTGCTTCCTAGCTGGCGAACTATGGCTAACTTACAGTCACGTTAAACAGTGCAGACAGAATAACAACAGTAGCTTCATTTGTTTAACTTCTTATGGCTGCAGGGGCAGTATTGAGTAGCTTGGATGAAAAGGTGCCCAGAGGTGCCCAAAGTAAACTGCCTGCTCCTCAGTCCCAGTTGCTAATATATGCATATTATTATTAGTATTGGATAGAAAACACTCTGAAGTTTCTAAAACTGTTTGAATGATGTCTGTGATTATAACAGAACTCATATGGCAGGCAAAAACCGGAGAAAGAATCCAACCAGGAAGTGGGAAATCTGAGGTTTGTAGGTTTTCAACTCATCGCCTATCGAATACACAGTGGGATATGGGTCATTTTGCACTTCCTACGGCTTCCACTAGATGTCAACAGTCTTTAGAACCTTGTCTGATGCTTCTACTGTGAAGGAGGGCCGAATGAGAGGG
This sequence comes from Salvelinus namaycush, assembly GCF_016432855.1. Lineage (NCBI taxonomy): Eukaryota > Metazoa > Chordata > Actinopteri > Salmoniformes > Salmonidae > Salvelinus > Salvelinus namaycush. Next base: position 16,952,099 of record NC_052312.1, read on the forward strand.
GATTGAGTAAGGTCTACCATGACCTAAACATGCGCTGGCCATGCGCGTTCATGTGAGAGCGAGCTCTGTTCCATCGCACTTCTGAAGACAAAGGAATACTCCGGTTGGAACATTATTGAAGATTTATGTTAAAAACATCCTAAAGATTGATTCAATACATCGTTTGACATGTTTCTACTGACTGTTACAGAATTTTTTGACATTGCTTTTAGTGAACGCGCTTCGTGACTTTGGATTTGTTTACCAAACGCGCTAACAAAAGTAGCTATTTGGACATAAATGATGGACATTACCGAACAAATCAAACATTTATTGTGGAACTGGGATTCCTGGGAGTGCATTCTGATGAAGATCATCAAAAGTAAGTGAATATTTATAATGTTATTTCTGACTTCTGTTGACTGCACAATATGGCGGATATATTTTTGTCTTGATTGGTCTCTGAGTGCCGACCTCAGATTATTGCATGGTTTGCTTTTTTGAAATCTGACACAGCGGTTGCATTAAGGAGAAGTAGATCTAAAATTCCATGTATAACACTTGATCTTTGATCAAAGTTTATTATGAGTATTTCTGGAAATTGATGTGGCTCTCTGCAAAATCACTGGATGTTTTTGAAACTACTGAACATAACGTGCCAATGTATACTGAGTTTTTTAAAAATAAATATGAACTTTACCGAACAAAATATACATGTATTGTGTAACATGAAGTCCTATGAGTGTCATCTGATGAAGATCATCAAAGGTTAGTGATTAATTTTATCTCTATTTCTGCTTTTTGTGACTCCTATCTTTGGCTGGAAAAATGGCTGTGTGTTTCTGTGATTTGGCCGTGACCTAACATAATCGTTTGTGGTGCTTTCGCTGTAAAGCCTTTTTGAAATCGGACACTGTGGTGGGATTAACAACAAGATTACCTTTAAAATGGTATAAGATAGTTGTATGTTTGAGGAATTTTAATTATGAGATTTCTGTTGTTTGACTGTGGCGCCCTGCACTTTCACTGGATGTTGTCATATCGATCCCGTTAACGGGATTGCAGCTCTAAAAAGTTAAGCTGTTTTCTATAACATTGAGCTAATGAAGCACGATTTCCCCTGGCATAGAAAATGTGCTCTCTCGTTGTTCAGAGGAGTTAGCCAACAACACAGCTAACATAATAACTTCAAACTGAAGCTGGAAGACTGCAAACTATCTTCATTTAATTTCATTGGAGACAGTTGGAGATTGAATTTAAATATTGAAACAATGTTGGAAATGTCGGAGAGACAGACAGTAAAGTTTATACAAATCTCTACTGTTGAAAACTAAATGTTAGTCTAAAAGAAATGTGACATAATGTCTAGATGCTTTTTATAGTGGAGATCAAGTTTATATATTGCCTGGCTGGGCTGATGAGACAGTGAATTGCGCAGTCAGATGGAACAGAGTAAATAGGCATTTTAACGTCATAGATTTAGCCAGTGGTAACTTGTGGAATAGACACCGGCTGGAATGCACCTTTAACCAATCAGCAATCAGGATTAGATCCCAGCCGTTGTACAATGATTCATATTTCATTTTTCATGACAACACTGACAATAGAAGAACCTCCACATAAAGTCAATACAAAATCAAACCTCTAATGGATACTGTGTATCCTACAACCTTGTCCAATGTTTTGAAGATCAAACCCATCAAAACATTGAACAAACATTTATCTAGTTAGTTTATGCATGATAATATATATCTAGTGTGTGAGCCCCTCTGTTCCAAGCTCACAGTGAATAATTTCACCCAGTGACAAAATTATAAGATGATTCCTATTTCCTGGACCAGGACATCCACTCTGATCAGGGCATGACTATCCAACAACATGGCAACTCAATCATAACAAAAGTGTTGCAGTTTCTCTCCATTCTCTACCTCTGTCATGTCAATTTCCAATTTCCAATGTTTAGGGCCTCTGCAACCAGCAACACACAGGCATCATCCTCCTGTTGCCTCGCTAGCCAGCAATATTGTTGATCATTTGTAATTTCCTGTAAAAACTTGAGAATGCTAATTACCTCTTACAGTCTCCATAGCCCATCAATGAGGGAATGAGTACTGACCGCGCCATTAGATGGGGATGTCTCACACGCCATCAGTTCTTTGTTGGCTGTGTGCGCCACCCCACCTCTCGCTCTCTCTTTCACTCTCCCTCTCTTTCTCGCTCTCTCTTTCTCTATCTTTCTTTGTCTCTCTCTCTCTACCCCTTCTTTCTTTCTCTCTAGCTCTCTGTCTCTCTCTCATCTACTCCCCCTCTCTCAGACACCCCTGCCAATTGTCATTATTATACACACTCTACCCTATCATCGACAATATTTGTATGCTAATTGGCTGTTTTCACATGGCGCCCTAATTAGGGGCTGTGCATGTGACATTATACAATAGCTAATAACCCATACAGTGCTCTCGGTAGGCAGAGAGATGAGCAGAACCCGTAGCCACCGCGCTACACAGCGTGTAAATGTTCTAACCTTTTCCGACACAAGCTTTCGTAACACAAGGCTTTAGCTGCTCGGCTGTTCTTATGTTTGCAAACATAAGAACAGCCGATCAACCACCCTGCCAAGGGATAGGGAAGAATAGTCTATCGTCATGTTAGTGCTTCATATATCACCCTTTTCCCTCGCTGGTCTAACTATACCCCTGGTTTGACAAGTGAGAAAAGTTCAACTGTGTCTATTTTTTTCACCAGAACTATTTACGATGAAGGTTCATAGTGACAGAGATATATTGTGACACGTTTTAACGTTCGGTACTACGTGTTGTTTGTGCATAAGATCAAGTGTATCATTTTCAGTTTCCATCACCCTAGCTGGCTTTAGTTTTGACCCAGAGGATAAAGCTGGAGCTTTGTCACTGTCAAATTCCCTTCATTTTTCTCTCCGTACACTGTGTTTTCCCCGGGCACTCCTGGCCATTGTGTATTTATTTATTTTTTCATTTGTGATAAAATATCCATGGTCTTCCCCAAAGTCCCTATTGGCCTTAAGTTCAGATAAAATTAGAAATATATAATTTAGTTCACACTTCGGAAAATGCTGAGCCAAGTCAATGTTTGGCAGGGGAGAGAGAGGAAACAACTATGTAATCCCTCTCCTGTCTTGGTTGATCAAAACGCTAGTGGCTTGGAAAAGTATCAAACAACAAAAGCATGCATGAATGTACTGTACATGAATAATAAACAGGCTCATTGTTGGTTTTCACATATTTCTGTTATATGGATGTGGAATTAATTAATTGGAAGTACTAAATAAACAATCAAAATTAACTTTTGCATTATATTCTTAGATGTAGATCATTTGCTGCAGTGAAGGCATTTTGAAAAGGTTTTAGTGCCCAAAACGGATTCAACTGTATCTGGTTAATACTCCAACATATTTGACACAATCCTTTGGTACCATCAATTATAAGAAATAGAATAAACCCCCCACTTCAAATGGTTTTTGCTCAAGATTCTGCCAGTCGAAATTGTCTCCTCAATGTTCCAAGTTACTTGGAAGTTATTGAATTTTTCACTCCAATATTACTTGAGTGTTCACTGAGAACTCTTCGGCCAATATGAACAGATATTACACCTGGGAAAACTGCTCCCTTTGAAGAAGAATAAACTAAACGGAAAGAAATGGTAGGACTATTACCTGGGATGTTAACAGATAAAACAAGCAAAAACATGGCTACTGTGATTTTTGGGGAGATTTATTTAAACAGACTGTAGGTCTGCTCAGGCACTGTGATTTTCACTGCAGAAAAAATGTGAAACTCTAGAAAAACGCTAGGAAAACACTCCGTCGCCTATTTCAGCATCAAGTTAGTAAAGATGATTTTTTTCAACATGTTATACTGTAAATTAGATTCTTGGGTGTTCATCTCTGAAATAGACTGATACTATGAGTGGGGGGGCCCTTGGGGAAGAAGGGGGTTGGACGGGGATCAATATTAAGGCAATCATGGGGTGTTTTTGAGGTGTAGCACATCTGACCTTGGTTGGATAGATGTGGGCCCTGTACCGATAGAAAATATATCTCAGCTTCCCGACTGGAGTGAAGTCATTTTATGTACACGGCAGTTCACGGAGTCATGGATCAAGGGCCAGAGACAGGCGCAAACGAGGATAGATGGCTATCGGTTTTCTGAGTTTGACTCACTACTGTGCTCGGCCAGAGCTCTCACAGTACGTGTCAATCATCGGTATGCCATTGTGTCTTACTCATCAACACCTAAACTCTGTGAGTACCTAATCTGTTGTAACATGTTTACATTGTATTGTAATATTTAATTTGAGTTATCTGACTATATTGAAATTCATCGTTTTTAGTTCTAATATATCTTAATGTTATGTACATGTACAGTGTATGGTATGTGCAACAGATGGAATGGTTACAACTGTATACCTGCAAGCTATCCTTCAAAGGTTTCAGTAATGATCATATTTTCCAATAATAGTGGCATTACTTCAGTCATAAAAACACAGTCATAATCATTTTCAATTGAATACAATCATCTAGTAACAACCGCGCAATGGATACAATTACATGAATCCTGGTAATATCTGTTATGCATCATTTCTACAACCTTTCCTAATTTCGATGGAGAACCTGTCAACATAACAGGATCTTTTCCACCATCTTCTCAACTGGGTGACAGATGGTTTTTACTCCTGTCATACTCTGACTCAAGTAAAAACAGGAGACAGCAAATGATGTGAGGGGTGTTGGGAATATTTCTCCATACCAGCAGAGAATAGTTTCTCTCCGAAGCCACGTTTTTAACAAGACATGTCTAAAAATAAAAGTGAAAAAGTCAAGACACCAACATTGGTGCCACACAACACTGGTGGAGCAAAGAGTAAGGATTATTAGTGTGTTTAACCCTAAAAGAGCCAACAAATCAAATTGTATTTGTCACATGTGCCAAATACAACAGCAGTAGACCTTATTGTGAAATGATTACTTGCAAGCTCTTAAACAACAATGCCGATTTTTTTTTTAGTAAGTAAGAAAATATTTTATAATACTCGGGAGACAAACACGTTTGGACACTGCATCTCAGTGCTCTCAAGAAGCCTTCAACAGGCAACCTGGTTCGAATCTAGACTGTATCACAACTAGCCGTGATTGGGAGTCCCATAGGGCAGTGCACAATTGGCCTTGCGTCATCCAAGTTGCGCCTGTGTAGGCTGTCATTGTAAATAAGAATTTGTTCTTAACTGGCTTGCCTAGTTAAATACATAAAAAATAAAAAAGCAGCAGCTTAAAAAAGGGTGTCAATGCAAATAGTCCGGGTAGCCATTTTGATTAACTGTTTAGCAGTCTAATGGCTTGGGGGCAGGAGGTGTTAAGGAGTCTTTTGGACCTAGAGTTGGCGCTCCAGTACTTCTTGCTGTGCGGTAGCAGAGAGAACAGTCTATGACTAGGGTGACTGGAGTCTTTGACAATGTTTAGGGCCTTCCTCTGATACCGTCTGGTATAGAGGTCCTGGATGGCAGGAAGCTTTGCCCCAGTGATGTACTGGGCTGTGCTCACTACCCTCTGTAGCGCCTTGCAGGACAGATGCAAAGTAGTTGCTAAACCAACCGGTGATGCAACCAGTCAGGATGCTCTCGATGGTGCAGCTGTAATACTTTTTGAGGATCTGAGGACCCATGCCAAATCTTTTCAGTCTCCTGAGGGGGAATAGGTGTTGTCGTGCCCTCTTCACGACTGTGTTGGTGTATTTGGACCATGATAGTTTAATTGTGATGTGGACGCCAAGGAACATTGAAGCTCTGAACCCACTACACTATAACCCTGTCAAATGAATGGGGGCGTGCTCGGCCCCCCTTTTCCTGTAGTCCATAATCTTTTGTCTTGCTCACATTGAGAGAGAGGTTGTTGTCCTGGCACCACACTGCCAGGTCTCTGACCTCCTCCCTGTAGACTGTCTCATCGTTGTTGGTGATCAGGCCTAGCACCGTTGTGTTTTCAGCAAACTTAAGAATGATGTTGGAGTCGTGCGTGGCCACGCAGTCGTGGGTGAACAGGGAGTACAGGAGGGGATTAAGTATCCACCCGTTAGGGGCCCCCGTGTTGAGGATCAGCGTGTCAGATGTGTTGTTGCCTACCCTTAACACCTGGGGTTGGACCGTCAGGAAGTCCAGGATCCATTTGCAGAGGGAAGTGTTTACTCCCAGGGTCCTTAGCTTAGTGATGAGCTTTGAGGGCACTATGGTGTTGAACGCTGAGCTGTAGTCAACGAACAGCATTTTCACGTAGGTGTTCCTTTTGTCCAGGTGTCAAAGGGCAGTGTGGAATGCAATGGAGATTGCGTCATCTGTGGATCTGTTGTGGCGGTATGCAAATTGGAGTGGCTCTAGGGTTTCTGGGATGATGGTGTTAGCCATGACCAACCTTTCAAAGCTCTTCATGGATACAGACGTGAGTGCTACAGGGCGGTAGTCATTTAGGCAGGATACCATGGCATTCTTGGACACAGGGACTATGGTGGTCTGGGAGAGGTTGAAAATGTCATTGAAGACACTTGCAAGTTGGTCAGCACATGCTCTGAGTACGCGTGCTGGTAATCCATCTGGCCCTGTGGCCTTGTGAATGTTGACCTGTTTACTGTTTACCTGTTTACTCACATAGGCTACGGAGAGCGTAGTTCACGGTTCAATTTTGCTTGCCTCAAAGCAAGCATAGCAAGCATTTAGCTCGTCTGGTAGGCTCACGTCCCTGGGCAGCTTGTGGCAGGCTTTCCCTTGTTTTTTTAAATTATTTTAATTGAACCTTTATTTAACTAGAACAAACTCTTATTTACAATGACAGCCTACCAGGGAGCAGTGGGTTAACTGCCTTGTTCAGGGGCAGAATGACAGATTTTTACCTTGCCAGCTCGAGGATTTGATCCAGCAACCTTTCGGCTACTGGCCCAACGCTCTAACCACTAGGCTACCTGCCGTAATCCATAATAGTTTGCAAGCTCTGCCACGTCCGACAAGCGTCAGAGCCGGTGTAGTAGGATTCAATCTTAGTACTGTATTGATGCTTTGCCTGTTTGATGGTTCATCTGAGGGAATAGCGGGATTTCTTATAAGTGTCCGGATTAGTGTCCCGCTCCTTGAAAGCGGCAGCTCTAGCCTTTAGCTCAGTGCGGATGTTTCCTGTAATACATGGCTTCTCGTTGGGATATGTACGTACGGTCACTGTGGGGATGACGTCGTCGATGCACTTATTGATGAAGCCGGTGACTGATGTGGTATACTCCTCAATGCCATTGGATGAATATATTCCATTCTGTGCTAGCAAAACAATCCTGTAGCTTAGCATCCGCGTCATCAGACCTCTTCCGCATTAAGCTAGTCTCTGGTACTTCCTGCTTGAGTTTTTCCTTGTAAGGAGGATATATGTATGGTCAGATTTGCCAAATGGAGTACGAGGGAAAGCTTTGTACGCGTCTCTATGTGTGGAGTAAACAGGGGTCAAAAAATTCAATAATTTTTTAAACCCAGCCTCTGAGTATCACAGAAACATAACACTTTGAAAGAATAACAGACAAATGTTTAAAACAAGTGGCTATGGATGCAAATGATCAAAGTATATTTTAAAAACATGAAAAACAAATTTTGAAACATCAAATTTTACTACAACTGTATGAACAATTTGAAATGATACGCTTATTTTGGGGAATTTAAACCATTTGCTTCACAATCATTTGCAAGTTGGGATCAAAAAATGACCCTTGTTGGTGCTTTTACATGTAAGCTTTTAGGATTAAATGAATACAGTGTCCTGTGTAATATGTACAAAATACGACCTCTGTGTTTTCATTGTGCCAAAAGGGAATATTTTGCATATAATCAATCAAATGTCCAGCCTTGTATGTAGTGTGTATATCACCTATTCTACGCTGTACTTTCTTTAGTGTCCTTGAGTTTCTATATTAATCAAGTCTCATATTCAAGTGCACAGAGCTATGAATTCATATTGATGGGTAGCGGTAGACCACCAGTCTCTTTACATTAGATTTAAGCTGCGGCTTTTCAAGCCAGAGTAACTGATTCCAACACGGTCTTACGTTCAACTATTTTGATTAAGAGACTCTTGATTACAAGATGTTCATATGACGAAACAAATCAAGGAATGCTATGATACTGGGGATTTTCCATTATAACTCAGGGTTGATGATGGAATGCATTTTTGCGAGCAATAAGTACATTTTCTTGTGGTAAATCCCGATTTTGGTAATAAGTAACACATTATGCAGTGTTAATCCAATGTTGAGTCATCTTTATCAAAACTTGAGCACAGACTCTCCTTTTCTTGGAATAATGTTCTAGGTCTAAAGTGGATTTCACAAAACTCAATCACCAAAGAGAATGCAGTCCCTGTGCATAATTGCAGCAATAGAGATATGTACTGTGGTGCCACCTGTAGATTTTGCACAGTGTAGACATTATAAATCAGAATATTTTGACCAATGTTAGCTGAAACTCAACAGAAAAACTTGACATTCATTCCGAGGGTTAAGAAATTGTGCCCAGCACTGAGATTGAACCCGTTATCATCGGCGCCGTAGCTCGCGGTTTTGGAAATGGTCATGAAAATAACAATGGTGCCTGCACTTATGCACCCAGGAGTCATATTCCGTACGAGAACAGCCTGATGTCACTGCAGCACTGTGTCTGAAATGTCAATTATCAAGCTGTTATCCCTATACACCCCAGCTTGACATATCATCGATATGTCTAATCTGATTGTTCTTTTATTGAATATTACTAATCATACATTGTTTCAATGCTCAAATATGGTGGCTTACGACTTCATATTCTAACATACAGCCAGTCATTAACCTTACTTTAGTTTAATAATATCAAACACTTTATCCTGCACTTTGTGTTATCTATTTCATTTTAAAGAGTATATTGCCTAGAATAGCAAACATCCGGAGGGTCCAGATTTAGAACTTCAGTCTGTCTATAACACTTAACAATAAGTGAGGGCTTTTCCGGGGAAATGTACTTTTCAGCCAAGTCAAGCAGTTGAGGTGTTGATGGTGTTAAAACTTCATACGGGGTGCTTGAACAGGTTTGACACTGCTTAGCAGACGTGACAAGAGATATCATGACATTACAGTATTCAACCTTTAGAGATGTCAGTATTTTAGGTCATCCTTTGCTTCTAGAGATAACAGACAAAATAATGTATGGTTCAAGAAACTTGCAAAACTTAGAACACTGAAATGTACACCAAGAAAACTACCATACACAACATAACAATATGATCCGATATTAACATTATTCGATACAACTCCATTGGTTACTTTAATCTCAACCTCAATTATTTCATAAAAGACAGTATTGTTCCAGGAATCCATTCTTGATTGTATCTGTGGCAGAGCTCTTGAATTATTTAGCTTTAAATACTGGGTATTTCTATTGATATGGCCAATCAATTATGTATTATGTTTCATTATTGTCCCATTGAATTGATCAGTCTTCTGTACTGGAAATCAAACATATAATGCACTTAAAACCATTTCCTTCACATTCTGAGTAGATCATTATTTCCCTCCAAACAATACCAGGAAGTATGGAAAATAAGCTTTTGATGATGATGATCAAACTAAATCAAATGTATTTATAAAGCCCTTTTGTAACGATAGTCTAGCTCTTCCTCCTCCTCGGACGAGGAGAGGCGAGAAGGATCGGAGGACCAATGTGCAGCGTGGTAAGTTTCCATGATTTAATAACACGAAAAACAAGACACTATACAAAATAACAAACAAACTAACCGTCACAGTCCCGTGTGGCACAAACACTGACACAGGAAACAACCACCCACACAATCCCAACACAAAACAAGCCACCTATATATGATTCTCAATCAGGGACAACGATAGACAGCTGCCTCTGATTGAGAACCATATTAGGCCGAACACAGAAACAGACAAACTAGACACACAACATAGTCCTGACCAACACTAAAACAAGCAAAACACATAAGAACTCTGGTCAGGACGTGACACCTTTCTACATCAGCAGATGTGACAAAGTGCATATACAGAAACCCAGCCTAAAACCCCAAACAGCAAGCAAGCAATGCAGTTGTAGAAGCACAGTGGCTTGGAAAAACTCCCTAGAAAGGCTGGAACCAAGGAAGAAACCTAGAGAGGAACCAGGCTCTGAGGGGTGGGCAGTCCTCTTCTGCCTGTGCCGGGTGGAGATTATAAGAGTACATGGCCATTAAGACCAGATCGTTCTTCAAAATAGATGACCAGCAGGGTCAAATAATAATCACAGTGGTTGAAGAGGGTGCAACCAGTCAGCACCCTCAGGAGATAATGTCAGTAGGCTTTTGATAGCCGAGCATTCAGAGGTTGAGACAGCAGGTGCGGTAGAGGGAGGGAGGGGGTCGAAAACAGCTTGTTCGGTGAACAGTTCAGGGTTCCATAACCACAGGCAGAACAGTTGAAACTGGAGCGGCAGCACGGCCAGGTGGACTGGGGACAGCAAGGAGTCATCATGCCAGGTCGTCCTGAGGCATGGTTCTAGGGCTCAGGTCCTCCGAGAGAGAGAAAGAAAGAGAGAAAGAGAGAATTAGAGAGAGCATACTTAAATTCACACAGGACACCGGATAAGACAGGAGAAGTACTCTAGATATAACAAACTGACCCTAGCAACCCGACACATAAACTACTGCAGCATAAATACTGGGGGCTGAGACAGGAGGGGTCAGGAGACACTGTGGCCCCATCCAATGATACCCCCGGACAGGGCCAAACAGGAATGATATAACCCCACCCACTTTGCCAAAGCACAGCCCCCACGCCACTAGACGGATATCTTCAACCACCAACTTACCATTCTGAGACAAGTCCGAGTATAGCCCACAAAGATCTCGGCCACGGCACAACCCAAGGGGGGGCGCCAACCCAGACAGGAAGACCACGTCAGCGACTCAACCCACTCAAGTGACGCACCCCTCCTAGGGACGGCATGAAAGAGCACCAGTAAGCCAGTGACTCAGCCCCTGTAATAGGGTTAGAGGCAGAGAATCCCAGTGGAGAGAGGGGCGGTTCGTTGCTCCAGACCCTTTCCGTTCACCTTCACACTCCTGGGCCAGACTACACTCAATCATATGACCCACTGAAGAGATAAGTCTTCAGTAAAGACTTAAAGGTTGAGACCGAGTCTGTGTCTCTCACATGGGTAGGCAGACCATTCCATAAAAATGGAGATCTATAGGAGAAAGCCCTGCCTCCAGCTGTTTGCTTAGAAATTCTAGGGACAATTAGGAGGCCTGCGTCTTGTGACCGTAGCGTACGTGTAGGTATGTATGGCAGGACCAACTCGGAAAGATGGATAGGAGCAAGCCCATGTAACGCTTTGTAGGTTAACAGTAAAACCTTGAAATCAGCCATTGCCTTAACAGGAAGCCAGTGTAGGGAGGCTAGCACTGGAGTAATATGTTAAAATTTTGGGGTTCTAGTCAGGATTCTAGCAGCCGTATTTAGCACTAACTGAAATTTATTTAGTGCTTTATCCGGGTAGCCGGAAAGTAGAGCATTGCAGTAGTCTAACCTAGAAGTAACAAAAGCATGGATTAATTTTTCTGCATAATTTTTGGACAGAAAGTTTCTGATTTTTGCAATGTTACGTAGATGGAAAAAAGCTGTCCTTGAAACCGTCTTGATATGTTCGTCAAAAGAGAGATCAGGGTCCAGAGTAACGCCAAGGTTCTTCACAGTTTTATTTGAGACGACTTTACAACCATCAAGATTAATTGTCAGATTCAACAGAAGATCTCTTTGTTTCTTGGGACCTAGAACAAGCATCTCTGTTTTTTCCGAGTTTAAAAGTAGAAAGTTTGCAGCCATCCACTTCCTTATGTCTGAAACACAGGCTTCTAGCAAGGGCAATTTTGGGGCTTCACCATGTTTCATGGAAATGTACAGCTGTGTGTCATCCGCATAGCAGTGAAAGTTAACATTGTGTTTTCGAATGACATCCCCAAGAGGTAAAATATATAGTGAAAACAATAGTGGTCCTAAAACGGAACCTTGAGGAACACCGAAATGTACAGTTGATTTGTCAGAGGACAAACCATTCACAGAGACAAACTGATATCTTTCCGATAGATAAGATCTAAACCAGGCCAGAACTTGTCCGTGTAGACCAATTTGAGTTTCCAATCTCTCCAAAAGAATGTGGTGATCGATGGTATCAAAGGCAGCACTAAGGTCTAGTAGCACGAGGACAGATGCAGAGCCTCGGTCTGACGCCATTAAAAGGTAATTTACCACCTTCACAAGTGCAGTCTCAGTGCTATGATGGGGTCTAAAACCAGACAGAAGCATTTCGTATACATTGTTTGTCTTCAGGAAGGCAGTGAGTTGCTGCGCAACAGCTTTTTCAATTTTTTTTGAGAGGAATGGAAGATTCAATGTAGGCCGATAGTTTTTTATATTTTCTGGGTCAAGGTTTGGCTTTTTCAAGAGAGGCTTTATTACTACCACTTTTAGTGAGTTTGGTACACATCCGGTGGATAGAGAGCCGTTTATTATGTTCAACATAGGAGGGCCAAGCACATGAAGCAGCTCTTTAAGTAGTTTAGTTGGAATAGGGTCCAGTATGCAGCTTGAAAGTTTAGAAGCCATGATTATTTTCATCATTGTGTCAAGAGATATAGTACTAAAACACTTAAGTGTCTCTCTTGATCCTAGGTCCTGGCAGAGTTGTGCAGACTCAGGACAGCTGAGCTTTGGAGGAATACACAGATTTAAAGAGGAGTGCGTAATTTGCTTTCTAATGATCATGATCTTTTCCTCAAAGAATATGAATTTATTACTGCTGAAGTGAAAGCCATCCTCACTTGGGGAATGTTGCTTTTTAGTTAGCTTTGCGACAGTATCAAAAATACATTTTGGATTGTTCTTATTTTCCTCAATTAAGTTGGGAAAAATAGGATGATCGAGCAGCAGTGAGGGCTCTTCGATACTGCACGGTACTGTCTTTCCAAGCTATTCGGAAGACTTCCAGTTTGGTGTGGCACCATTTCCATTCCAATTTTCTGGAAGCTTGCTTCAGAGCTTGGGTATTTTCTGTATACCAGGGAGCTAGTTTCTTATGACAAATGTTTTTAGTTTTTAGGGGTGCAACTGCATCTAGGGTATTGCGCAAGGTTAAATTGAGTTCCTCAGTTAGGTGGTTAACTGTTTTTTGTCCTCTGACGTCCTTGGGTAGGCAGAAGGAGTCTGGAAGGGCATCAAGGAATCTTTGTGTTGTCTGAGAATTTATAGCACGACTTTTGATGCTCCTTGGTTGGGGTCTGAGCAGAATATTTGTTGCGATTGCAAATGTAATAAAATGGTGGTCCGATAGTCCAGGATTATGAGGAAAAACATTAAGATCCACAACATTTATTCCATGGGACACAACTAGGTCCAGAGTATGACTGTGGCAGTGAGTAGGTCCAGAGACATGTTGGACAAAACCCACTGAGTCGATGATGGCTCCGAAAGCCTTTTGGAGTGGGTCTGTGGACTTTTCCATGTGAATATTAAAATCACCAATAATTAGAATATTATCTGCTATGACTACAAGGTCCGATAGGAATTCAGGGAACTCAGTGAGGAACGCTGTATATGGCCCAGGAGGCCTGTAAACAGTAGCTATACAAAGTGATTGAGTAGGCTGCATAGATTTCATGACTAGAAGCTCAAAAGACGAAAACGTCATTTCTTTTTTGGTAAATTGAAATTTGCTATCGTAAATGTTAGCAACACCTCCGCCTTTGAAGGATGCACGGGGGATATGGTCACTTGGTCTTCTCTTAACCAGCTTCATGAGGTAGTCACCTGGAAGGCATTTAAATTAACAGGTGTTGGACTAGTAACAAGAGCGTTTGCCTAGTAACCAAAAGGTTGCAAGATCAAACCCCTGAGCTGACAAGGTACAAATATGTTGTTCTGCCCCTGAACAAGACAGCTGTTCTTAGGCCGTCATTGAAAATAAGAATTTGTTCTTAACTGACTTGCCTAGTTAAAATAAATAAAATACAGAAGGTGGTAGAAGGTAACCAAGTCCATATTTTTGGCAAGAACAGCTCAAATAAGCAAAGAGAAACAACAGTCCATCAGTACTTTAAGACATGAAGGTCAGTCAATCCAGAAAATGTCAAGAACTTTGAAAGTTTCTTTAAGTGCAATCACAAAAACCTTCAAGCACTATGATGAAACTGGCTCTCATGAGGACCGCCACAGGAAAGGAAGACCCAAAGTTACCTCTACTGCAAAGGATACGTTCATTAGAGCCTCTTCACAGAGTTCAAGTAACAGACACATCTTAACATCAACAGTTCAGAGGAGACTGCGTGAATCAAGCCTTCATGGTCGAATTGCTGCAAAGAAACCACTACTAAAGGACACCAATAAGAAGAAGAGACTTGTTTGGGCCAATAAACACGAGCAATGGCCAGTGGAAATCTGTCCTTTGGTCTGATGAGTCCAATTTTGAAATTTTTGGTTCCAACCACTGTGTCTTTGTGAGACGCAGAGTAGGTGAACGGATGATCTCCGCATGTGTGGTTCCCACCGTGAAGCATGGAGGAGGTGTGATGGTGTAGGAGTGCTTTGCTGGTGACATTGTTAGTGATTTATTTAGAATTCAAGGCACACTTAACCAGCATGGCTACCACAGCGAACTGCATCGATCTGGTTTGCGCTTAGTTGGACATTCATTTGTTTTTCAACAGGACAATGACCCAACACACCTCCAGGCTGTGTATAGGCTATTTAACCAAGAAGGAGAGTGATTTAGTGCTGCATCAGATGACTTGGCCTCCACAATCACCCGACCTCAACCCAATTGAGATGGTTTGGGATGAGTTGGACCACAGAGTGAAGGAAAAGCAGTCAACAAGTGCTCAGCATATGTGGGAACTCATTCAAGACTGTTGGAAAAGCATTCCAGGTGAATCTGGTTGAGAGAAGGCCAAGAATGTGCAAAGCTGTCATCAAGGCAGTGGGTGGCTACTTTGAAGAATCTCAAATGTAACATATATTTTGATTTGTTTAACACTTTTTTTTTGCTCACTACATGATTCCGTATGGGTTATTCCATAGCTTTGATGTCCTCACTATTATTCTACAATGTAGAAAATCTTGAAAATTAAGAAAAACCCTTGAATGAGTAGGTGTGTCCAAACTTTTGACTGTTGTATATACAGTTGAAGTCAGACGCTTACATACATACTCCTTAGCCAAATGCATTTAAACTCAGTATTTCACAATTCCTGACATTTAATCCTAGTAAAAATTCCCTGTCTTAGGTCAGTTAGGATCACCACTTTATTTTAAGAATGTGAAATGTCAGAATGATTTATTTCAGCTATTATTTCTTTCATCACATTCCCAGTAGGTCAGAAGTTCACATACACTCAATTAGTATTTGGGAGCATTTCCTTTAAATTCTTTAACTTGGGTCAAACGGTTCGGGTAGCCTTCCACAAGCTTCCCACAATAAGTTGGGTGAATTTTGGCCCATTCCTCCTGACAGAGCTGGTGTAACTGAGTCAGGCTTCCTTGCTCGCACACACTTTTTCAGTTCTGCCCACAAATGTTCTATAGGATTGAGGTCAGGGCTTTGTGATGGCCACTCCAATACCTTGACTTTGTTGTCCATAAGCCATTTTGCCACAACTTTGGAAGTATGCTTGGGGTCATTGTCCATTTGGAAGACCTATTTGCGACAGAGCTTTAACTTCCTGACTGATGTCTTGAGATGTTGCTTCAAAATATCTACATCATTTTCCGTCCTCATGATGCCATCTATTTTGAAGTGCACCAGTCCCTCCTGCAGCATAGCACCCCTACAAGATGATGCTGCCATCAGACCAGAAGACATTTCTCCAAAAAGTATGATCTTTGTCCCAATGTGCAGTTGCAAACCGTAGTCTGGCTTTTTTATGTTTGTTTTTTTGAGCAGTGGCTTCTTCCTTGCTGAGCAGCCTTTCAGGTTATGTTGATATAGGACTCGTTTTACTGTGGATATAGATACTTTTGTACCTGTTTCCTACTGGGATTGATTTGCACTTTTTGCACCAAAGTACGTTCATCTCTAGGAGACAGAACGCGTCTCCTTCCTGAGCGGTATGACGGCTGCATGATCCCATGGTGTTTATACTTGCGTACTATTGTACAGATGGACGTGGTACCTTCAGGCAGTTGGACATTTTTCTCAAGGATGAATCAGACTTGTGGAGGTCTACAAATGTTTTTCTGAGGTCTTGGCTGATTTCTTTTGATTTTCCCTGAGTTTGAAGGTAGGCCTTGAAATACATCCACAAGTACACCTCCAATTGACTCAAATTATGTCAATTAGCCCAACGGAAGCTTCTAAAGCCATGACATTATTTTCTGGAATATTCCAAGCTGTTTAAAGGCACAGTCAACTTAGTCTATGTAAAATTCTGACCAACTGGAATTGCTATACAGTGAATTATAAGTGAAATAATCTGTCTGTAAACAATTGTTGGAAAAATGACTTGTGTCATGCACAAAGTAGATGTCCTAACCGACTTGCCAAAACTAGGGTTTGTTAACAAGAAATTTGTGGAGTGGTTGAGAAACGAGTTTTACTGACTCCAACCTAAGTGTATGTAAACTTCCGACTTCAACTGACTTCAACTGTATATAAATTAATATTTGCTGTCAAATACGTTTGCATCACCTCCACCTTTGCGGGGGATATGGTCACTAGTGTAACCTTGAGGAGAGGCCTCATTTATCTCATTAACCAGGATTAAGCCATGTCTCAGTCAGGCCAATCACAACAAGGTTATGATCAGTGATTAGTTCATTGAGTATGACTGCCTTGGAAGTGAGGGATCTAACATTAAATTGTTATATTTTGAGTTGTGATGTATTATCACAGTCTCTTTACAGAATGACAGTGATGGAGGAGGTCTTTATTCCAGTGAGATTGCTAAAGCAGACACCGCCATGTTTAGACTTTCCCGACCTAGATCGAGGCACAGACATGGTCTCCATGGGGAAAACAAAGCTGACTACACTGACTGTGCCTGCGGCAGTCTTCCGTAAGCTGGTCAGGCTGGTGAACAGCCTGCTGCCTGGCCTGCACCCTTTTCATTTTGGAGATAGAGGAGATGGAGCCCTGTCTACATTGATAGATAAGATGAGAGCACCTCTCTAGCTAGGATGGAGTCCGTCACTCCTCAGCAGGCCAGGCTTGGTCCTCTTTGAAGGTGAGTCCTAGAAAGAAGGCCAATTATCTATAAATTCAATCTTTTGGTAGGGGAAGAAAACAGTTTTCAACCAGCGATTGAGTTGTGAGACTCCTGTAGAGCTCATCACTCCCCCTAACTGGGAGGGGGCCAGAGGCAATTACTCGATGCTGTCACATCTTTCTAGCTAATTTACACGCTGAAGCTATGTTGCTCTTGGTGACTTCTGACTGTTTCATCCTAACATTGTTGCTGCTTACGTGGATAACAATATCCCTATACTCTCTACACTCGCCAGTTTTAGCCTCAGATCAGATTTTAATGTCGGTAGCCCTGCCCCCTGGTAAACAGTGTATGATCGCTGTATGATTATTTTTAAGTCTAATATTGCGGGTAAAGGAGTTGCCAATGACTGGGGTTTTCAATTTGTCAGAGCTAATGGTGGGAGGTTTCGACACCTCAGACCCCATAACAGGTGGAGGAGAGACCTGAGAAGGCTCGGCCTCTGACTCTGACTGGTTGCTTAATGGGGAGAACCGGTTGAAAGTTTCTGTCGGCTGAATGAGCGACACTGGTTGAGCATGCAGACAGCATTTCTTTCCAGGGGCCTTGAGAAAAGTGTCCTGCTGCGGGGACTGTGCAAGGGGATTTATACTACTATCTGTACTTACTGGAGGTACAGACACTGTTTCATCCTTTCCTACACTAAAATTGCACTTGCTCTACGATTGCGTCTGAAGCTGGGCTTGCAACTCGGCTATCCTCACCATAAGGCAATAGTTCTCCTGCATATTATGAGTACAGCGACTGCAATTACTATAGATGACATAGCGTTAATGTTACTACTTCGATTTTTCGGCTGGTGGAGGTCCTGTAGAACTAAGACGTTGGTAAATTTGTTCAATGAGTTTTGATTAAAAAATAAAAGTTTGGTAGGTAGCCAAGTAGCGACAAACAACATAGCAACACGGAGACGATGTGGAAGTGGAAACTCACTCAAGTGTTGCCAGTCACAAATGATGAAGATGATGATGTTTATGGTTATGCCTTTTATTTTATCCTTTGCTCTTTAATTCTTGTCCCTTTGTTAGGGCTTGTGACAGTATACCTTTCCCCATGCCTTTTCTTAGAAATAACACAATCATTAGCCATAGAGAAAAGGTGTATCTAAACACAAAATAGTAGTATTCAAACACATTTATCTCAGTTCATGTGAGGGTGTCAGTGTTTGGGCAAAATTAGGCATGGGACCACTTGGGTGAGGCTATATCCCATCTGCCATTGTCACCTGAGAGCCAAGTTTGACAGGCGATTAGTAAGAGGGAAGCTAACTGTGGAGGTCTACCTCTGTGGCATATGTCTCTCTAATGACACCAGATCAGGACACCATGTCTTCACACCAGACTGAACAGGCCTAATGTACAAAACTGGGAGGTACAGATCTCCAGATATGATGACTGGACATAATATCTGTGGTGACTTATCATACCGCTCTGTACAAGGAGTGATTGAACAGTTCTAACATACAAACCTGCCTCTCTTACCATTGAACAATTAAAATGTAATTCACAGTGCCGCCCAATTAGGAGGACAAATGTTTACTTTTTTCAAAATTTAACAACACCGAGTTGCCTATCCTGGTGCTTGATTGGAACTGTAATGCTCTGCATTTGTCTTCGGAAACACACTAAGGCTTTTCGTCTGTGTTCGTGTGTATTAGTCCATATCCATTTTGGAGTTTCATTAGATGCTGACATTAAATGATTTCAGCAGCTGTAGTCCAAAACTGTGTTTATATGAAATGGGAGGCAAAATTAAATGAACATGATTCTGAGTGGTTGCCCACTTGGAAAATCAAATGGTTCCTTGTATGTGTTGGTGTGTCCTTAAAGGACGTGGAATTTTCTTACTGTATATGACAACCCATTTTCTGAAATGCAATGTAGCGCACATATATAGTACTGTATACACAGTATATATACAGTGTATTCGGAAAGTATTCAGACCCCTTGACTTTTCCACATTTTGTTACGTTACAGATTTATGCTAAAATTGATTACATTAAAAAAAAATCCTCTACACACAATACCCCATAATGTCAAAGTGAGAACAGGTTTGTATTTTTTTAAATACATTTTAAATATTTGAAGAAATACCTTAAATACGTAAGAATTCAGACCCTTTGCTATGAGACTTGAAATTGAGCTCAGGTGCATTCTGTTTCTAATGATCATCCTTGAGATGCTTCTACGACTTGATTGGAGTCCACCTGTGGTCAATTTAATTGATTGGACATGATTTGGAAAGGCACTAAATTGTCTATACAAGGTCGCATAGTTTACAATGCATGTCAGAGCAAAAACCAAGCCTTGAGGTTGAAGGAATTGTCCTGAGAGCTCTGAAACAGGATTGTGTTGAGGCACAGATCTGGGGAAGGGTACCACCCCATTTCTGCAGCATTGGAGATCGCCAAGACTCTTCCCAGAGCTTGCTGCCCGGCCAAACTGAGCAATCGGGGGAGAAGGGCCTTGTTCAGGTAGGTGACCAAGAACCTGATGGGTACTCTGTCAGAGCTCTAGAGTTCATCTGTGGAGATGGGAGAACCTTCCAGAAGGACAACCATCTCTGCAGCAATCATGCCTTTATGGTAGAGTGGCCAGACGGAAGCCATTCCTCAGTAAAAGGCACTTGACAGCCCGCTTGGAATTTGCCAAAAGCCACCTAAAAACTCTCAGACCATGAGAAATAATATTCTCTGGTCTGATAAAACCAAGATTGAACTATTTGGCCTGAATGCCAAGTGTCACGTCTGGAGGAAACCTGACACCATTCCTACGGTGAAGCATATTGGTGGCAGAATCCTGCTGTGGGGATGTTTTTCAGCAGCAGGGACTGGGAGACTAGTCAGGATCGAGGTAAAGATGAATGGAGCAAAGTATAGAGAGCTCCTTGAAGAAAACCTGCTCCAGAGCTCTCAGGACCTAAGACTGGGGCGATGGTTCACCTTCTAACAGGACAACAACCCTAAGCGCACAGCCAAGACAATGCAGGACTGGCTTCGGGACAAGTCTCTGAATGTCCTTGAGTGTCCCAGCTACAGTAGAGCCTGGACTTAAACCTGATCGTACATTGCTGGAGAGACCTGAAAATAGCTGAGCAGCAACACTACCCATCCAACCCTACAGAGCTTGAGAGGATCTGCAGAGAAGAATGAGAGAAAATCCCCAAATACAGGTGTGCCAAGCTTGTAGCATCATACCCAAGAAGACTCAAGGCTGTAATCGCTGCCAAATGTGCTTCAACAAAGTACAGGGTCTGATACTTATGTAAATGTAATATTTCAGTTTTTTTATATTTTAGAAATGAGCAAAAGTGTCCAAAAACCTGTTTTTGCTTTGTCATTATGGGGTATTATGTGTAGATTGTTGAGAAAAAAAACTATTAAATCAACAAAAAAAATTAAACTAACAAAATGTGGAAAAAGTCAAGGGGTCTGAATACTTTCCCGAAGGTACTGTATACAGTGCTTTGCGAAAGTATTCACCCCCTTGGAATTTTTACTATTTTGTTGCCTTACAACCTTAGAATTTAAGTAGATTTTTTGGGGGGGTTTGTATCATTTGATTTACACAACATGCCTACCACTTTGAAGATGCAAAATATGTTTAATGTGAAACAAACCAGAAATATGACCAAAAAAACAGAAAACTTGGCATGCATAACTATTCACCCCCCCCCCCCAAAGTCAATACTTTGCAGGGCCACCTTTTGCAGTAATTACAGATACAAGTTTCTTGGGGTATGTCTCTCTAAGCTTGGCACATCTAGCCACTGGGATTTTTGCCCATTCTTCAAGGCAAAACAGCTCCAGCTCCTTCAAGTTGGATGGGTTCCGCTGGTGTACAGCAATCTTTAAGTCATACCACAGATTGATGATCATCGGTGTATACCATGTGTATCCCGTACATACGACTAATATAACTTGAAACTTGAATTTTGTTTGTCTCCCGAGTGGCACAGAGGTCTAAGGCACTGCATCTCAGTACTACAGGCGTCACTAAGGACACCCTGGTTTGAATCCAGGCTGTATCACAACCGGCCGTGATTGGGAGTCCCATAGGGCAGTGCACAATTGGCCCAGCATCGTCCGGATTTGGCCGGTGCAGGTCGTCATTGTAAATAAGAATTTGTTCTTAACTGACTTGCCTGGTTAAAAAATAGAAATACTACGTACATTCATTGTTGTTTTGTTTTCCTCTCAATAGCCGGTGACAACTTTCAGCGTTTTCCGCTGGGGTCATACATCTCAAATGTAGTATTAACCGCGCCCACCCAGGCAAGAACTTTGCGTGCCCGATGCGTGGTAGGGGCAATTTGATTGGCAGTTTAGGGATGTGCACCCCACTAAAGGATGTGCTTTTGGTCACACTTAACCTAACATAGCAGGCGTATAAGAAACGCCTGAATCTAGATCCCCTACATACTGGTGTTGACGTGAAAAGAAAAAAAACTTTCGGAGGAGATTCTCTTCTGCACTGTTCAACCAATCCAGTAAATGTGGAGGAGGAGTTAAAAGCAGAAATTGTGTCACAGGCTCTCTTTCCATTACCCTTGAAAACCGGACCATCCGGTTGTTGGGGACTTGGCAGAGGCTAGATCACACTTGACCAGAGTTTAGGGATGTGACATCTTTCAACAAAGTCTCAACATTCAACTGAAACACACAGTGCATTGAATGAAAGCCTAAACAGCTGAATAAACAGATGCAATATTACTTTTGATTTAATGATTTACATTACGTGAGAGGTGTGTATTTCATTCGACTGGTAGGATTTGTATTATTTAAATTGTGATTAGGCTATATGATTTAACGGCTGTTTGTTTGATTTGAAATATGACCATTGTTCATTCAAGAAACTGAACTACAAGCGTGATTTAACGCATGCTTGTTTCATTTTGTTGCATTTCTTGGACTCAATCATTTGTGCAAGTTCCACCCCTCATATACACATGCATGCTGGTAATATGGATTTGAAATGCCAATACTAGAGATCTTTCCCAATGTGGATAGTAAGTGAAGGTGCTTCACTAAATGTTACTCAATAAAACAACTGGGCAAAAACTGGTTGAATCAACATTGTTTCCACTTCATTTCGACCCAGAAAATCTACTTGGAAAACGAATTGGATTTGCAAAAAGTCATCAATGTAAGTGTTTTACAAATTTCTTTCATATATTTTTCCCCTAACTATTAACTGAAATCCGATGCCATGGTGATTTTTTATGTTGAATTCATGTTAGTTGACATCTCAACCAAATGTAAATCTAAACTAGACGTTGAACTGAAGTCTGTGCCCAGTGGGAATCAACTTATTGATAAACTACTATTTTACTTGCCAATACAATTAAGATCACCTTAAGAACACCTTCCTTTTGCCCTCAATTCATCAGGGCATGGACTCTACAATGTGTCAAAAGCGTTCCAAATGGATTCTGGCCCATGATGACTCCAATGCTTCCCACAGTTGTGTCAAGTTGGCTGGATGTCCTTTGGGTGGTGGACCATTCTTGATACACACGGGAAACTGGTGAATGTGAAAAACCCAGCAGCGTTACAGTTCTTGACACTTGGCACCTACTACCATACCCCGTTCAAAGGCACTTAAATATTTTGTCTTGCCCGTTCACCCTCTGAATGGCACACATACACAATCCATATCTCAATTGTCTCAAGACTTAACAATCCTTCTTTAACCTGTCTCCTCCCCTTCATCTACACTGATTGAAGTGGATTTAACTAGTGACTTTAACTAGTGAGGGATTATAGCTTTCTCCTAGATTCACCTCGTCAGTTTTTGTCATGAAAAGAGCAGGTGTTCTTATTGTTTTGTACACTCAGTGCATATGGCAATTGTATTCCAAATCACTGTACACCGTATACACCGTATAGTGAATCTCTATCACCAGCATTTTCATACTTGCTTTAGTCAAAAAGTCTGTGCTACATAGGTTGTTGATGCAGGCAGACTCAAGAGAGGTCAACATGAAAGCCCATCAAAGGCTTGCCCCGTTATAAATAGACCGCGGGGTCTCTGCTGGGTACAGAGGCCTCAACATATTGCTTCACCAAAGCTATGGGCTGCTTCTGAGGCTGCATTCAGTGTCATCATGGACTGTTAGCGTTTTCAAAAGAACAACCCCGAGACACAACTTTGTATACTACTATTTCATTACTAATCGGGACTGTATAACAGCTACTATTTATCTGAAATGTATTTTAAAATATTACTTATTCATTTTTGTTTGTACTGTATGCTATAAACAAACTGCAGGATGGTGATATTTTAGCACTATTTAGCCCTCTTACATTTCTCCTAAGCCTCAATTGTGTTGATGGCCCCTGTGTGAGGTATGTTTTAGCACTGATGCACTTGTGGACCGTTATACTTTTCACTCTAATAGCATTCCGTCTGGGTCTTGTCTACCCGCTCCGACTAAAGCGGCCCAGAATTTATTTACTGAATGTAAGCCATGTTAATTATTGAAGACTGATTGAGATCGCCTCTTAAAAAGCACTCCTGTGGGAGCACACTTACCTTACTGTGCAGTAAGCTATTTAATAGGAGTGGCTTACAGCAGCTAAGCAGACAGAGAGAGTGAGAGGCCATCCATAAATGTAAATGCTAACAAAAATCGTTTTTTTCACAAGAGAGATGCACATGGGCTGATAACTAGGCCTATTGGCCACTGAGAGGATAAACGGGGGGTGGTCATAGAGATTCAATATGCAGATGCCCTTATTTAAAACTGTTTCAAAGCTCATTAGGGTGAAAGGGAGACATATCAACCATTTATTTTCAATAATGGCAGTGGGGACGAAGGCTGGACTGGAGTAGTGTTGGGTTGATACATCAGCCCTGACCTCATATGCAAGTAGCACGTGACACAGCGATAATTAGGTATCTGTAGGAGCAGGCGGAATCCTAATGAGGTCGAAGCTTCTTAGGTGCTCATTCCGCATGCACAGATTTTTGACTTCTAAGCATTTATTGTCAGTCATTAGAGATTTTTAGATTAAGCGGGCTGATAATGGATGGAGTGTGACCTTCGCCGAATGTCATTTGGAAACGGGGGAAGTTAAATAAACCAAAGTTGCCAGTTACTTAGAGAGACACATCACAGAGATGGCAGGGATTCCTTGAGGTTGAAACAGAGGAGACAGAGGGAAACATGTATTGTTTTAATTACCAGTGCATATAGCATGCAAATCCTGCCGTGTATAGTTATCAGTATTGTATGTGTTTGTTGACCTGGTAGTCATATGGATACCATGTGGCACTTGGAGATTCCACAAGTTTAAGCCCAATGTACTATCCAGAGTATGTAAACATATTCTGCTAAGGTTTACAATTTATTCCTTCTCATTAATTTAGCAACTGATAACAACCATTCGCTCATTTGTGATAAACAAAAAAGTAGAGTTGAAATTAAAAAGCCGGTTTAGACAGCCTTTCACATTTCCATGGTGCCCATTCAGTTGTGAGATAATTTGAGGACAATATTCCCCAAACATTACTACAGTGTTTCGAGTCCAGCATAATGACTGGAATGGACAGAAGTTCATTTGCATTTGTGGAGTAACTGCCAGTGTGTGATATCAGTACCCACTGCAGCTATCTAATAAGTAAAGACGTGTGCCCTCCTCCAGCATATCTGGCTTCCTTTGTCTCATTTGCTGCAAGCTTAATTAAGACTGCCTGTGATGTCCCGACCGTCACATTCATCTCTCGCTATAGCATCCACATGATCAGGGATTAACCTGGAGAACTGTCTGTCGCCAACGATTGCCTCAACATTAGCTGAAACGCATAACAATGGTTGGGGGTTATCTTTGCGAGACCTCATTAGCATACAGCATAATGTTCACATCTTTGTAATTTATTTGAACATAGTTCTACTGTAAATGTGTTGGTGGCACTGTTTCAAAATGTCATAAATGCTTTTAAAATACAGTGCTGGCGCTATCTTTACTCAGGACACATTGTCCCCTAACCACCGTACGTTCTGCGCATGTGGGTCGTTCTTGAATTACGGTGGCATTTGGCCATCGATTTTGTAAAAAATAAATTTAACTAGATTTTTATTTATTTAAATGTATTTGGGTACATTTTCCAATTCTACAATTTTTACATTTAAGTCATTTAGCAGACGCTCTTATCCAGAGCGACTTACAAATTGGTGCATTCACCTTATGACATCCAGTGGAACAACCACTTTACAATAGTGCATCTAAATCTTTTAAGGGGGGGGGGGGTCAGAAGGAATACTTTATCCTATCCTAGGTATTCCTTAAAGAGGTGGGGTTTCAGGTGTCTCCGGAAGGTGGTGATTGACTCCGCTGACCTGGCGTCGTGAGGGAGTTTGTTCCACCATTGGGGTGCCAGAGCAGCGAACAGTTTTGACTGGGCTGAGCGGGAACTGTACTTCCTCAGAGGTAGGGAGGCGAGCAGGCCAGAGGTGGATGAACGCAGTGCCCTTGTTTGGGTGTAGGGCCTGATCAGAGCCTGAAGGTACGGAGGTGCCGTTCCCCTCACAGCTCCGTAGGCAAGCACCATGGTCTTGTAGCGGATGCGAGCTTCAACTGGAAGCCAGTGGAGAGAGCGGAGGAGCGGGGTGACGTGAGAGAACTTGGGAAGGTTGAACACCAGACGGGCTGCGGCGTTCTGGATGAGTTGTAGGGGTTTAATAGCACAGGCAGGGAGCCCAGCCAACAGCGAGTTGCAGTAATCCAGACGGGAGATGACAAGTGCCTGGATTAGGACCTGCGCCGCTTCCTGTGTGAGGCAGGGTCGTACTCTGCGAATGTTGTAGAGCATGAACCTACAGGAACGGGTCACCGCCTTGATGTGAGTTGAGAACGACAGGGTGTTGTCCAGGATCACGCCAAGGTTCTTAGCACTCTGGGAGGAGGACACAATGGAGTTGTCAACCGTGATGGCGAGATCATGGAACGGGCAGTCCTTCCCCGGGAGGAAGAGCAGCTCCGTCTTGCCGAGGTTCAGCTTGAGGTGGTGATCCGTCATCCACACTGATATGTCTGCCAGACATGCAGAGATGCGATTCGCCACCTGGTCATCAGAAGGGGGAAAGGAGAAGATTAATTGTGTGTCGTCTGCATAGCAATGATAGGAGAGACCATGTGAGGTTATGACAGAGCCAAGTGACTTGGTGTATAGCGAGAATAGGAGAGGGCCTAGAACAGAGCCCTGGGGGACACCAGTGGTGAGAGCACGTGGTGAGGAGACAGATTCTCGCCACGCCACCTGGTAGGAGCGACCTGTCAGGTAGGACGCAATCCAGGCGTGGGCCGCGCCGGAGATGCCCAACTCGGAGAGGGTGGAGAGGAGGATCTGATGGTTCACAGTATCGAAGGCAGCCGATAGGTCTAGAAGGATGAGAGCAGAGGAGAGAGAGTTAGCTTTAGCAGTGCGGAGCGCCTCCGTGATACAGAGAAGAGCAGTCTCAGTTGAATGACTAGTCTTGAAACCTGACTGATTTGGATCAATAAGGTCATTCTGAGAGAGATAGCAGGAGAGCTGGCCAAGGACGGCACGTTCAAGAGTTTTGGAGAGAAAAGAAAGAAGGGATACTGGTCTGTAGTTGTTGACATCGGAGGGATCGAGTGTAGGTTTTTTCAGAAGGGGTGCAACTCTCGCTCTCTTGAAGACGGAAGGGACGTAGCCAGCGGTCAGGGATGAGTTGATGAGCGAGGTGAGGTAAGGGAGAAGATCTCCGGAAATGGTCTGGAGAAGAGAGGAGGGGATAGGGTCAAGCGGGCAGGTTGTTGGGCGGCCGGCCGTCACAAGACGCGAGATTTCATCTGGAGAGAGAGGGGAGAAAGAGGTCAGAGCACAGGGTAGGGCAGTGTGAGCAGAACCAGCGGTGTCGTTTGACTTAGCAAACGAGGATCGGATGTCGTCGACCTTCTTTTCCAAATGGTTGACGAAGTCATCTGCAGAGAGGGAGGAGGGGGGGGTAGGGGGAGGAGGATTCAGGAGGGAGGAGAAGGTGGCAAAGAGCTTCCTAGGGTTAGAGGCAGATGCTTGGAATTTAGAGTGGTAGAAAGTGGCTTTAGCAGCAGAGACAGAAGAGGAAAATGTAGAGAGGAAGGAGTGAAAGGATGCCAGGTCCGCAGGGAGGCGAGTTTTCCTCCATTTCCGCTCGGCTGCCCGGAGCCCTGTTCTGTGAACTCGCAATGAGTCGTCGAGCCACGGAGCAGGAGGGGAGGACCGAGCCGGCCTGGAGGATAGGGGACATAGAGAGTCAAAGGATGCAGAAAGGGAGGAGAGGAGGGTTGAGGAGGCAGAGTCAGGAGATAGGTTAGAGAAGGTTTGAGCAGAGGGAAGAGATGATAGGATGGAAGAGGAGAGAGTAGCGGGGGAGAGAGAGCGAAGGTTGGGACGGCGCGATACCATCCGAGTAGGGGCAGTGTGGGAAGTGTTGGATGAGAGCGAGAGGGAAAAGGATACAAGGTAGTGGTCGGAGACTTGGAGGGGAGTTGCGATGAGGTTAGTGGAAGAACAGCATCTAGTAAAGATGAGGTCAAGCGTATTGCCTGCCTTGTGAGTAGGGGGGGAAGGTGAGAGGGTGAGGTCAAAAGAGGAGAGGAGTGGAAAGAAGGAGGCAGAAAGGAATGAGTCAAAGGTAGACGTGGGGAGGTTAAAGTCACCCAGAACTGTGAGAGGTGAGCCGTCCTCAGGAAAGGAGCTTATCAAGGCATCAAGCTCATTGATGAACTCTCCGAGGGAACCTGGAGGGCGATAAATGATAAGGCTGTTAAGCTTGAAAGGGCTGGTAACTGTGACAGCATGGAATTCAAAGGAGGCGATAGACAGATGGGTAAGGGGAGAAAGAGAGAATGACCACTTGGGAGAGATGAGGATCCCGGTGCCACCACCCCGCTGACCAGAAGCTCTCGGGGTGTGCGAGAACACGTGGGCAGACGAGGAGAGAGCAGTAGGAGTGGCAGTGTTATCTGTGGTGATCCATGTTTCCGTCAGTGCCAAGAAGTCGAGGGACTGGAGGGAAGCATAGGCTGAGATGAACTCTGCCTTGTTGGCCGCAGATCGGCAGTTCCAGAGGCTGCCGGAGACCTGGAACTCCACGTGGGTCGTGCGCGCTGGGACCACCAGGTTAGGGTGGCCGCGGCCACGCGGTGTGAAGCGTTTGTATGGTCTGTGCAGAGAGGAGAGAACAGGGATAGACAGACACATAGTTGACAGGCTACAGAAGAGGCTACGCTAATGCAAAGGAGATTGGAATGACAAGTGGACTACACGTCTCGAATGTTCAGAAAGTTAAGCTTACGTTGCAAAAATCTTATTGACTAAAGTGATTAAAATGATACAGTACTGCTGAAGTAGGCTAGCTAGCAGTGGCTGCGTTGTTGACTTTGTTAGAAAGTGTAGCTGGCTAGGTAACCTCGATAGCTAGCTAGGTAACCTCGGTAACTGGCTAGATAATTAGTCTAAACTACACAATTGTCTTAGATACAAGGACAGCAAAGACAACTATGTAGCTAGCTAACACTACACTAATCAAATCGTTCCGTTGTAATGTAATAGTTTCTACAGTGCTGCTATTCGGTAGAAGTTGGCTAGCTAGCAGTGTGACTAGGTAGGAGAACGGCAGCGCGGCGGACGAAAATAGCTGGCTAGCTAACCGATAATTACTCTAGACTACGAATGTAATAGTTTCTACAGTGCTGCTAACACTACACTAATCAAGTCGTTCCGTTGTTCCGTTGAATGTAATAGTTTCTACAGTGCTGCTATTCGGTGGCTAGCTGGCTAGCTAGCTAGCAGTGTTGACTACGTTACGTTACGTTAAAAGAACGAAAATAGCTGGCTAGCTAACCGAAACTGGCTAGCTAACGCAACTATCTTAGATACAAAGACAGCAAAGACAACTATGTAGCTAGCTAACACTACACTAATCAAGTCGTTCCGTTGTTCCGTTGAATGTAATAGTTTCTACAGTGCTGCTATTCGGTGGCTAGCTGGCCAGCTAGCAGTGTTGACTACGTTACGTTACGTTACGTTAAAAGGACGAAAATAGCTGGCTAGCTAACCGATAGTCTAAACTACCCAATTATCTTAGATACAAAGACAGCAAAGACAACTATGTAGCTAGCTAACACTACACTAATCAAGTCGTTCCGTTGTTCCGTTGAATGTAATAGTTTCTACAGTGCTGCTATTCGGTGGCTAGCTGGCTAGCTAGCTAGCAGTGTTGACTACGTTACGTTACGTTAAAAGAACGAAAATAGCTGGCTAGCTAACCGAAATTAGTCTAAACTACACAATTATCTTTGATACAAAGACGGCTATGTAGCTAGCTAAGATCAAGCAAATCAAACCGTTGTACTGTAATGAAATGAAATGAAATGTGATACTACCTGTGGAGCGAAGCGGAATGCGACCGGACAGCAAGGTGGAATCTTGCTGTACAATCTGTCAACAGCTGTCATCTGACCAATGCACCGGTTCCAATCCAAGTTCCAATGTCATTCAGCAAACTCCAGACATTTACATTTGTTGGATGACATGAAAATAGAGCTCTTTGGCCACGCACACCAGTGTTGGGTTTGCGTTGAAATTAGAATGCAGAAAATAACCCCATACCTACTGTAAAATATGGTGGTAGAACTTTGCTGTTTTGGGGCTATCTTGCTTTCGCTGGTCCTGGGATCCTTGTGAAGGTCAATGGCATCATTAACTTTACCCAGTACCAAGAAATTGTAGCCACAAACCTGGTTGCCTCTGCCAGGATGCTGAAACTTGGCCACAAGTGGCTCTTCCAGCAAGACAATCATCCCAAGCACGCGTCAAAATCCAAAAATAAACATTTTGTAATGGCCTTCTGAGTCTCCTGAATTGAACCCCATTGAACACTTGCAAATGAAGAATATCAAGGATCTAGGATGATTTTGTATGAAGGAATAGTCTAAGATCCCTCCCAATTTGTTCTCCAACTCATAAAACATTTGAGAAAAAGACTCAGTGATGTTATCCTCACAATGTGAGGTACTGAAAGGTATTGAAAACAGGGTTTCAATCATTTTGACACCTACTTTATGGAGAAAATAAATGATTACGTGTTAAACAAATCTCTTTCTCTGGGCAATTGTATTAGTATCAAATAATATAATTTCCCAATATTTTTTTTACATACAGTATTTGAATTATTTATTTTATACAGTCATTTTTGCTTATTTTAGGGTGTCAATAATTTTGGACCCCACTGTATACCTGTGTTTCAGTTGTTTCACAGTGCACCTGTAATAATAAGGTGTGTCTCATTGCCAATTGATCTTTTTCGCATTGTGTCTGAAAGCTCATAATTCTTACCCTAGACAAGGCTGTAACGGCTTTCTTCCTGGGGTGAAGGAGAGGACCAAAATGCAGCGCGGCTAGTGTTCAACATGATTTAATAAAGAAGAGAAAATAACGTGAACACTATACAAAATACCAAATGTGAAAACCGAGACAGTCCTATCTGGTGCAGAACACAAAGACAGAAGACAACCACCCACAACTCCCAACACAAAACAAGCCACCTAAATATGATTCTCAATCAGGGACAACGATTGACAGCTGCCTCTGATTGAGAACCATATTAGGCTGAACACAGAAACAGACAAACTAGACACACAACATAGAATGCCTACCCAGCTCACGACGTGACAGTACCCCCCTCCTGAGGTGCGGACTCCGGACGCACCCCTAAATCTCAAGGGGAGGGTCTGGGTGGGCAGCTCATGACTGGAGGGCAGCTCATGACTGGAGGGCAGCTCATGACTGGAGGGCGGCTCATGACTGGAGGGCGGCTCATGACTGGAGGGCGGCTCATGACTGGAAGGCGGCTCATGACTGGAGGGCGGCTCATGACTGGAGGGCGGCTCTGGCAGCTCCTGACTGGCTGGCGGCTCTGGCAGCTCCTGACTGGCTGGCGGCTCTGGCAGCTCCTGACTGGCTGGCGGCTCTGGCAGCTCCTGACTGGCTGGCGGCTCTGGCAGCTCCTGACTGGCTGGCGGCTCTGGCAGCTCCTGACTGGCTGGCGGCTCCTGACTGACGGACGGCTCTAGCGGCTCCTGACTGACGGGCGGCTCTGATGGCTCGGGACAGACGGGCGGCTCTGACGGCTCGGGACAGACGGGCGGCTCTGACGGCTCGGGACAGACGGGCGGCTCTGACGGCTCGGGACAGACGGGCGGCTCAGATGGCGCTGGGCAGACGGGCGGCTCAGATGGCGCTGGCCAGACGGATGGCTCAGATGGCGCTAGGCAGACGGATGGCTCAGATGGCGCTATCAGACGGATGGCTCAGACGGCGCTGGGCAGACGGATGGCTCAGACGGCGCTGGGCAGGCAGGCAGCTCAGACAGCGCTGGGCATGCAGGCAGCTCAGACGGCGCTGGGCAGACGGATGGCTCAGACGGCGCTGGGCAGGCAGGCAGCTCAGACGGCGCTGCGCAGGCAAGCAGTGCAGGCGGCGTTGAGCAGACGGCCGACTCTGACCTGCTGAGGCGCATAGTAGGCCTGGTGCGTGGTGCCAGAACTGGTGGTACTGGGCTGGAGACACGCACCTCAAAGCTAGTGCGGGTAGCAGGAACAGGGCACACTGGACTCTCGAGGCGCACAGTAGGCCTGGTGCGTGGTACCGGCACTGGTGGTACCGGGCTGAGGGCACGCACCTCAGGGCGAGTGCGGGGAGAAGGAACAGTGCGTACAGGGCTCTGGAGACGCACAGGAGGCTTGGTGCGTGGTGCCGGAACTGGAGGTACTGGGCTGGGGCGGGAAGGTGGCGCCGGATATACCGGACCGTGCAGGCGTACTGGCTCCCTTGAGCACCGAGCCTGCCCAACCTTACCTGGTTGAATGCTCCCCGTAGCCCGACCAGTGCGGGGAGGTGGAATAACCCGCACTGGGCTGTGTTGGCGAACCGGGGACACCATGCGTAATATTGGTGCCATGTATGCCGGCCCGAGGAGACGCACTGGAGACCAGACGCGTTGAGCCGGCTTCATGGCACCTAGCTCAATGCCCAATCTAGCCCTACCAGTGCGGGGAGGTGGAATAACCCGCACCGGGCTAAGCACACGTACAGGAGACACCGTGCGCTCTTCCGCATAACACGGTGTCTGCCCGTACTCCCGCTCTCCACGGTAATCACACACCTCAGGGCGAGTACCGTGTATACTACGCCAAACCAACATCTCTCTCTCTTCGCTCTCCTCCAATATTACCAACAACTCATCAAATGTCTCATAATCTCCCATCCTTTCACTTTCCTCCAATCTGTCCAATAACTCCTCCACATTCTCCGACTCGTACCTCAATTTAGCCAACTGCTCCTTATGGTAAGCACGGGGAACTGGCTCAAGTCTCCCACTTGACCCAGCCACACTCCCCGTGTGCCCCCCCCCCCCCCAATACATTTTTGGGGGAGCCTCTCGGGCTTCCAGCCACTCTGCCTTGCTAGCTCCTGCTGCTGCTGCTTCCCGTAGCCACGCTGCTTGGTCCGAGTTTGGTGGGTGGTTCTGTAACGGCTTTCTTCCTGGGGTGAAGGAGAGGACCAAAATGCAGCGCGGCTAGTGTTCAACATGATTTAATAAAGAAGAGAAAATAACGTGAACACTATACAAAATAACAAATGTGAAAACCGAGACAGTCCTATCTAGTGCAGAACACAAAGACAGAAGACAACCACCCACAACTCCCAACACAAAACAAGCCACCTATATATGATTCTCAATCAGGGACAACGATTGACAGCTGCCTCTGATTGAGAACCATATTAGGCTGAACACAGAAACAGACAAACTAGACACACAACATAGAATGCCCACCCAGCTCACGTCCTGACCAACACTAAACAAGCAAAACACACAAGAACTATGGTCAGGACGTGACAAAGGCCAGACCGTGGTTAGGTCTTTAATCTGGTGAGCGCTAATGACAGTTTCATGGGGACAAGTACTGTACTACCCTCCCCCTCTTAGCTCCACACACCCCCATCCATTATGTCCATTTACAGTGGTCCTCACTACATTACCAAACTAAAAAATGTAGCATTTTACACCAACGTATATATTCAATGACCTTCCCATCCAAAAATAAGAAAAAAATGGAATACACACTCAAAGTTACACACACTCATTCGTAGCACACACTGTAGGATTGGGTCTAATGAATTCCTAGCCAAACAAAATATGCAAATCCTCTTTGTCCTATAATCCAGGAGAAATCACAAGAGGAGTCAAGAGTGGCAGAGTCACAGAACATGTACCCCTTGAAACGGTGGAAAAACGAATGTTCCATATGATTCAAGTCTCCAAGAATAATACTGATGACTCATAACCAGCACCTTGTTCCTGTATAGACCAGAATGGATATCACATGCAGAAATGCATTGAACCACACTGAGTTTCACCCACTCAACTTCGACAGACAGTATACAGCACACTCTGAGAAAAAAGGGTTTGAAAAGTGTTCATCAGCTGTCCCCATAAGAGAACCCGTTTTGGTTCCAGGTAGAACCCTTTTGGGTTCCATGTAGAACCAAGGGGTCCTACATAGAATCCAAAAGGGTTCTACCTGGAACCAAAAAGGATTATTCAAAGGTTATGATACCCAATCTCTTTCTAAGTGTACACTGCATTACTCTGGCTGATATCCAAGATATATTTTTGCAGTAAAAGGTTGAACTTAGCTGAGGTTTCCAAACAAAGCAAATGCTTTTAATTTGTTCATTTTTTGAAAAGTGTGTTTATGTGAATTTTTATCCAATTCAACCTCGCACCCAATTATCAATTGATTTTGTTGCACAGTCTCATCTCCTGTGTGAATGTCACAGTGGGAGTGGTAGAGAGTCAATAGAATTAAAGGCTATAGATCACATAGATCTATGCAGCCATGAGATATACGTTTCAAATGCAGAGTGATGAATTATACAATAACAATTAAAAAAAATATTGTTCCCCCCCACACACTTTCACCCACTTTGTCAAAACAACGGCTGATGGAATTAAGATTACATTTTCAATTTTGCCATGACTGTGTCTGCAAGTGTCTGTGTTTGTGAGCAGAAGAGAAGGTAATATACTGGGTTAAAGGTACCCTCTGTAACATAAATGTCCAGTCAAAATAAAATGATATTCATGCTCATAGTACTACTACCTGTCTGGATGAAGAAATGACATTCAAATCACATGGACAACGCGACACTTCCACAGGTGCCATCATTCCCCGGGGGAATACACGCAAACATGTGATGATCCTTTCGCTAGTCACAACACAACCACAAAAGGTCAAGAGTACTTGTGGAATGCCACTCTTGCACGTGGAGAGGTTACAAAGGTTACATCGACCCATGTTGCCATGGAGCCAATGGATGGACATGTTGACAAACTCCCATCGCACCCAATATCTTTCCGTAAGGATGAAAAATCTCCAGGACTTGGTATCAGGGCTCCAAAGTTTGGCAACCTTTAAAGATGTGAAATGTATGAGTGGGTGAGGTATCGGTACTGTAATCTGTGTTTTCTGCCCCACTGCCCTGATTTCAAATCAATTAAAGGTGTCCTCTACTTGACTTGACCATCAAGTAGAGGACACTGATTTGGTAAACAGCTGAGGAATGGGGCTTTAACCACTTTCACATTCATAGACAGAGCTATGGATGCAAGGACTGGTCATCCATAAGATCAAAACTATAGTTTGAGTCTATACAGTGTTTGTTTACAATGACATTGTCAGCTAAAATTGAGTTAAAAAGATTCTGTTGGGTTCTGATGGGGTACGACAGTTGAACTAAGCAGATGAGACATTTATAAGTTATATTCTTACAAGATTCTAAGTGTATATCATAATTAATTTAAAAGTATATAGCATACATTTATATAATTTATTTAACATCATTCTTCCCTATTTGAATAAGCACATTCTCATACACATTTAAACCCATGCACTAAGATACACACATGAACTCAATATCTGATTATCATTTATGAGTATTGATACAAGTTAATAACCAAAGGTATTGAACAAAGCAATCCAGTCCAGTGTGAAAAGGACACATATTACTACATGAATTTCTGTCATATTTCAAACAATCGAAACAGTATTCTATTCCAAATGATATTGCTTTATAGGGTCAATAAGATCAACTGTAGCTGTATTGGAATTGAATCTACATTTTTAAACAAATGTCAAACTCAATTGATATCACGTGAATAATTATACAGGTTGCACGCTGGTTAATTGTCTAGGATAGTTGCGCGCAAAGGTTGAACAAGCAGTTTGCCTCCCAGGTTCAAATATCTGCTTTATGTCAATGTTTTAGCAAAACAAGCACAGTGCGCTGCCGTGGGAGACGTTTGATATGCGTAACACATCAATTTCTAATGGATTTATTCTCGACATAGAAATCAAGAGATAGGCCAAACAATTTATTGTCTGTGGATCGTTGACGGAGAGCTTAGGGAGGGGGAGAACAAATGCTACCCGAGTTAGTTGCTCTACTAGCCGGCCATCAAGCGGCTAGATAGAGAAATGCAGGGGTGTGCGCGAGTGTGTGTGGAAAGTATCTATCTGGGATGCTGTCTTCCTCGCGCACCCCTCTCTCGCTCGCGCGCTCGGAGCCGCTCGCTTTCCAGCCGTCGCCAGGAGTGGTAGGGTCCAATTTGACAGCAGCAGCGCTTGCTTTCTAAAGAAAGCTTAGCTCTCACTTTTCAGTCTGTCTCATTACCGCTCTCATTGTTTCTTTCGACAGCGAGAAACGGAGCAGGTACCTACTCTCCTCCTCACCCTATATTATGAATAGCCTTTTTTTTTGTGCTGCACAAATGTTTATTTTAGCACTTTTTTGGGGGGGGGGAACCTCGATTCTAACGGAATTTGTTGTGGCTGTTTTGGTGTCTTCTCTTTTTCAGTTCACTTGGAGTCTATTTGGAATAAGAAGGCATTGCTGTTTTCTGACTGGAGAGAAGGAAGATAAGACTCCTCTGGATTTCCTAAGGAATTTTATCTGAACGCCTTGGTAAGTGGTCCTTTGCGTCGCATAGAAAGAGGTCAGGCTATCACAATTGATAAATCCCAGTTTGCCGACATGAGTGTACAATTCAATCACTTATCATGTATTCTCCCTTTTGTCATTTAATTACAGTTACCGAGGCTTTTGAATTCATCAGCTGGGCTATATAGTAAGTAGCATTTAGACTTTTTCTCCCATTATTATCTGCAGAGATGTTGCCTACTTTACAGGCTTTTAGATTTGTCGGGTTCATGAGTTGTGTAAGAATATTTTAGTAAATTATGTATTGTGACGTGTTATTATTGACATGCCATGAGCAGACATTTCAGCTCACCATGGAAGTACGATGTCGGATGCTTTTCAGACGAGCACTTGTTCACTATGCTTCTCTATGCCCCTGGTCTTATGTTGTCTGCTCATATATGAAGATATCTGTTCAGCTACCTGCACACTACAGGACTCCCCTTTTCAATATTAAATGTTTGCCTTAAATAGCCTAGGCTAGATAAGGAAGTTTATCTCCCAAAGAGATCGGGAGAGGTGGTCGATGTATGCCGGGGATGGGCAACTTTGATGGGGGGGCACCAAAACTCATACCCACCACATATGCCGTCAACTGATTTGTGCATTCTATTTGTGCAGTTAAACGACTTAACGAAATGCATTATACCATTAGCCAGGTCTGTCCCTAGCCTTTTGGGGACCCTAAGCAAGATTTGGTTGCCCCCCCCCACCTCACAGGCAAACATTTTACTGGCCTGTCTTCACGACAGAGAGAAACGTTCACGTTTTAAAGTACATTTCCAAGAATTGTAAACATTTTTCTCTGTGGCAAAGTGAACATTTGAAATGTTATACCAAATTTCATACAATTCTACTCATTTTTCCATGAGGTGGAGATACAATTTAGCCTTTTTAAAGCAATTTTCCTGCAATTCTACACATTTTGCCATGACTTATGTGATGCTAATATGATATCTGAGTGAGAGTGACTAACAAAATCCATGTGGGCCCCATGGAGGTCAGGGCCTCTGGGCACGTGCCCTGCATGCCCGGTCGGTATTCGGGACACGATTACTAGAAGTTTAGATAGCTGGCTAGACGTAACTCACCAATAAAAATTGTTCCCACTGACATGGCTAATTGAGTGACTGTCAGTGACTAAGAGACAAACTTGAAATTGCACCTTGTGTATTCTACTATTCTAACTCTTAACAGTAAGTTTAGAACCCTAATATATATATATATATATATTTTTTTTTAAGTAGTTAATCCAGTTAATCCACCCGCGGCCCGCCAGTTGTCCATCCCTGATGCATATCTGTTGTCCACATGGTTGATGAAAACGATGCTGTGATGCTCCCCTTTTTTATATGTTAAATATCACAGAACATGTGGGGAAACTTCTCTTGAAAGGTGCTGCTGTTTGTGTTAGGGAGGTACATTGGGAGGGGCTGGGGTGTGTAGGCTACTGTATGTATGTGCAAAATCATCACTTGGGGGTGTAAAGTTATTCCAGTGGTGTCATGTCCGGAGAGAGAGAGTCAGTGTGTGGTGTGTATGCATGCGTGCATACACTCGCTGTTCTCCATTGGATAGACTCTTTACATGTCAAATATTATTGTGGAATCACTGCTGATTGACATAAATAGTATTGCCCACTGCTGCACTGAGAGGTGGCATGTTTGTTTGCCCTCCATCAATGTCATGTGAATCCGCAGCATTTACTACACTCTGTGTTGCATTCTTTTTCATGGAGAGTGTTGAGTGGTTTATCCCGCGTAATCATGTCTCTCAATATTAACTCCGATCAAATCAGTGCGATGTGCAATGGCAGAGTATCAAATCAAAAGTCAACTAATTAAATGACCTTACAATGAAACAGCTGTTGGTTGGTCTCAACCATTAAAACCACCTTTCCGTTAATATTGTGCTTCCTATACACTCAGGAGAGGCAGTTGTGAAAAGCGAAAGAAGGCAAGAGAAAGTCATACATCTCCGCTGTACAGCAGAGTGACACAGGGTTAAGTGAGAATGACCATAAAGGTAATGTGATAGCGTTATAGGTCTCTCTATCCCTGGGGACATGGAGGGAGGATAGTGTAACTCATCAATATGGACTACTACAATGAGTCAATCATGATGTAGAGACAATTACATGCAAGCAATTACATATTGTTAACCATGAATTTATGTATTATTCAAGCTGTGTTATTCAAAGTTACTCTACCATATTTGAGGGTTATATTTTGCATAGCAGAGAGAGGTCAGCGCTAAGGTTATCTTTGTGGATAGTGATGGCAAGATTTAGCTTGGCTGCGCTAATGTGGCCCTCGTGTAGCAGTTTTTCTGGTGTTGACCATATTTAGTTAGAGCTATCTCATGCTGTAAATGAAAAGAATAGCTTACATGGAAATGTCTGTCTGTCTGCTTGCAATATTGAGGCCATTGTTATTTTATCATCAAACTATGAATGAAGTATTAATATGGACGTTACTTAAATATGAATTTATATCGCCACGTCTAATCTCCTTAGCTGTGCTTTAAAATGGTGAAGCCGTCATGTCTCGGTAGATGTTTTGAAGTCGTCTCCTATTTGACCTTGTTTGATTGAGGAAAGTCAACTATACCCGTGAGTAGCACAGCAAGATCACACACATGATTGACATCACTGCACTACAAAAAGCATAGCAGTTTCACCCACATTTCTTTACATGTTACATAATTCATCATCATCTAGTGAGGCACTACAGTATTTCTTTATAAGATGAAAAGACAAGGCAGTGACTTTGAAAGCAAGCAGGAAGGCAGTGAAATGTATTTGATCATGCATGCACCTGTCCATTTTAAGCGGTACAGTGGGAACGTGCTAACAAGAAGAGGAGCATCATACTGCCAGTGGCAAGAGCGAAAAATACATAAATCCCTCACAGCAACTGGAAAACAAGTTGACATTGCAGCATGTATTTCCCACTACTAGCTCAGCTAACCCTTCCAGGTTGAATTGCAACTTGGCTGAGGCATTCATGAGACTAGTGCTTTAGGAGATGTGAGGGAACATTCAGTTTTTCTCTGGGAAAGGGGATTTTCAACTTTCACTATCGTCACTCTTTTTTTTTCACGGCTTTTTCACGCATTAGTCCCAGGTAAGTATTTTTCCCGCCATCCATTCCTGGCAGCAGCAGTCCCATTTCATAAATTGCCCACCGTTTGACAATTTTCTCCCGTCTTCTCCCTGAGTTCTACTCCCGGAGTCTATTTGCTTGCCTTGCATCCATCAACAAGATATTAGTTAGTTGGAGAAAGACAGCTCTGGCTCGTGTGCTTGCTGAGTGGCGGAAGAGCATTAACTCCACATTGCTGCAAAGCTCTTCCCCCCCTTTAATTATCCTTCAACACCGATAGCTCAACTGCGCGGCTCTGTTGAACACACTTTCATGACTTTTACCTGTTCTTTTTGTCTCCCCGGAGAGAAAGACAGGGAGAAAGGGATTCAACATATAATTATGGTTTATGACATTTTTCCAGGTGACATAAATCGGGCCATGGCTAAGTGTTAGCAGAGGATTGCCATAACAGCAGCAAATAACCAAGTATCAAACTACTTTTACTACTAATTCACTTTAGTATGTAGATGTTTGTTTCCATGCTGAGACAATAGTCTGCATTAACTAATGAGCAGTAAAGTGGAAGGATATGGATTGTGCAAGTGTCCATATTCCCAGCCACTGATTGCAGACATTATCTGCAGTAGAATCCTGCCATTTAATTTACATTTTTAGTAGACTTACAGGAGCAATTAGGGTTAAGCGCCTTGCTGAAAGGCACATCCGACAGATTTTTCACCTAGTCGGCTCCGAGGCCTTTCAGTTACTGGTCCAACACTCTTAACTGCTAGGCTACCTGCCGCCCTCTTTCCCTAGTTCTCTCCACAGTTACTGTAGGCTCATATGTAAGTTACAGCTAGCATACACGGTACTTCTGCGATGTCCCCATGTTCTCCTCCACATACTGTAACTAACGCACCTTGATTACAAGCCCACTTGCTATGACACATCGGATGGCCAACTCCCGGGGGCCGTTTTTTAAAGAGGATGTACTGTCAGATACACCTTGCGCAGGCGGTTTAAGGAAATGTTGATTCATCGTGAGAAAAAAATGAAAAGTTTCTGCCCGCCAACATGAAGCAAGAAATCTCTCTCCCTCTGTCACGTCGCCTCTCACTGTGGCAAAAATGTTTTATTTATCCCATCTGCGTCTTACACTTTTGGGATGTGGCGTGTTTTCTTATTTGGGGGCTTTGCTTGCCAAAGTTTCTCATCACCTGAAGAGTGGCTGCTGGATTTGAAAATGGGACAAAAAATATATGGGTTGTCCCTCTGAGGCCCCTGAACCGAATGACTACCCAGATGGGCTCCTTTTGGCACAGGGTGTCATATCACCAAGACCCTCCCCTTCAAGCCTAAAAGATTAGTTCAGTATACAGTAAGTCCCTGTCAGAAGTTGTTACGTCATGCAGACTTGGTAGCTGTTTTAGCCGGTGCATTGAGAACCTTGGGTGAGTGTGTGTGTGTGTGTGTGTGTGTGTGTGTGTGTGTGTGTGTGTGTGTGTGTGTGTGTGTGTGTGTGTGTGTGTGTGTGTGTGTGTGTGTGTTTTGAATGGCTTGTTGTGGGGGTGGGGCCGTGTTCATTTACAACCGGATCCCTCATGCAGATTTTTCAATACAAACATCAGCTGTCTGGAGATTTATAGTTGATGGATGCACACGCATCTAATCAACTGTTTCAATCACATACTACATACAGTACACCGTGCATGATCAATTTAATTCACACACAGGACAACATACAGGCAGACACACAAACAAAGCACACACACACACAAATAACAAACATTTTCTCTGGTGTTGATTGGAAAAGTTGCTTGAAAGGAAACGTCACCTGCACTTCTGCCCACCAGCTTATTTATCAGCCATTCGGCGCTGCTCGTAAATCAGACATTTATTAAGTTGTTAAATGACTACTATTGCCATTAAGCCATGTATATGACACGGTAGGAGGGAACATGAGCTATTGCTGTTTCTTCTGGCTATTCAATTAAATTACGTTTTTTTAAGCCTGTTTTCCATTTTTTTTCTCTCTCCTTCACCCCTCTCTCCTCTCTCCTTCACCCCTCTCTCCTCTCTCCTTCACCCCTCTCTCCTCTCTCCTTCACCCCTCTCTCCTTCTCTCCTCTCTCCTTCACCCCTCTCTCCTCTCTCCTTCACCCCTCTCTCCTTCACCCCTCTCTCCTTCTCTCCTCTCTCCTTCACCCCTCTCCTTCACCCCTCTCTCCTTCACCTCTCTCCTTCTCTCCTCTCTCCTTCACCCCTCTCTCCTCTCTCCTTCACCCCTCTCTCCTCTCTCCTTCACCCCTCTCTCCTCTCTCCTTCACCCCTCTCTCCTTCGCCTCTCTCCTTCTCTCCTCTTCTTCACCCCTCTCTCCTTCTCTCCTCTCTCCTCTCTCCTCTCTACTTCACCCCTCTCTCCTTCACCCCTCTCTCCTCTCTACTTCACCCCTCTCTCCTTCACCCCTCTCTCCTCTCTTCTTCACCCCTCTCTCCTCTTCTTCACCCCTTTCTCCTTCACCCCTCTCTCCTCTTTCCTTCACCCCTCTCTCCTTCCCCTCTCTCCGCTCTTCTTCACCCCTCTCTCCGCTCTTCTTCACCCCTCTCTCCGCTCTTCTTCACCCCTCCCTCCGCTCTTCTTCACCCCTCCCTCCTTCACCCCTCTCTCCTTCACCCCTCTCTCCTTCACGCCTCTCTCCTCTGTCCTCTCTTCTTCACCCCTCTGTCCTCTCTTCTTCACCCCTCTGTCCTCTCTTCTTCACCCCTCCGTCCTCTCTTCTTCACCCCTCCGTCCTCTCTTCTTCACCCCTCCGTCCTCTCTTCTTCACCCCTCCGTCCTCTCTTCTTCACCCCTCCGTCCTCTCTTCTTCACCCCTCCATCCTCTCTTCTTCACCCCTCTCTCCTCTCTTCTTCACCCCTCTCTCCTTCCCCTCTCTCCTTCACCCCTCTCTCCGCCCTTCTTCACCCTTCTCCGCTCTTCTTCACCCCTCTCCTCTCTTCTTCACCCCTCTCCTCTCTTCTTCACCCCTCTCTCCTCTCTTCTTCACCCCTCTCTCCTCTCTTCTTCACCCCTCTCTCCTTCTCTCCTCTCTTCTTCACCCCTCTCTCCTTCTCGCCTCTCTCCTTCTCCTCTCTCCTTCTCCTCTCTCTCCTTCTCTCATTCACCCCTCTCTCCTTCACCCCTCTCTCCTCTCTTCTTCACCCCTCTCTCCTCTCTCCTTCACCCCTCTCTCCTTCACCCCTCTCTCCTCTCTTCTTCACCCCTCTCTCCTTCACCCCTCTCTCCTTCCCCTCTCTCCGCTCTTCTTCACCCCTCTCTCTGCTCTTCTTCACCCCTCTCTCCGCTCTTCTTCACCCCTCCCTCCGCTCTTCTTCACCCCTCCCTCCGCTCTTCTTCACTCCTTCACCCCTCTCTCCTTCTCTCTCCTTCACTCCTTCACGCCTCTCTCCTCTGTCCTCTCTTCTTCACCCCTCCATCCTCTCTCCTTCACCCCTCTCTCCTTCACCCCTCTCTCCTTCACCCCTCTCTCCTCTCTTCTTCACCCTCTCTCCTTCACCCCTCTCTCCTCTCTTCTTCACCCCTCCTTCACCCCTCTCTCCTTCACCCCTCTCTTCTTCACCCCTCTCTCCTCTCTCCTTCACCCCTCTCTCCTTCCCCTCTCTCCGCTCTCCTTCCCCTCTCTCCGCTCTTCTTCACCCGTCTCTCCGCTCTTCTTCACCCGTCTCTCCGCTCTTCTTCAGCCCTCTCTTCTCTTCTTCAGCCCTCTCTCCTTCACCCCTCTCTCCTTCACCCCTCTCTCCTCTCTTCTTCACCCCTCTCTCCTCTCTCCTTCACCCCTCTCTCCTTCACCCCTCTCTCCTTCCCCTCTCTCCGCTCTTCTTCACCCATCTCTCCTCTCTTCTTCAGCCCTCCCTCCGCTCTTCTTCACTCCTTCACCCCTCTCTCCTCTCTCCTTCACTCCTTCACGCCTCTCTCCTCTGTCCTCTCTTCTTCACCCCTCCATCCTCTCTCCTTCACCCCTCTCTCCTTCACCCCTCTCTCCTTCACCCCTCTCTCCTTCACCCCTCTCTCCTCTCTTCTTCACCCCTCTCTCCTCTCTCCTTCACCCCTCTCTCCTTCACCCCTCTCTCCTTCCCCTCTCTCCGCTCTTCTTCACCCATCTCTCCTCTCTTCTTCAGCCCTCCCTCCGCTCTTCTTCACTCCTTCACCCCTCTCTCCTCTCTCCTTCACTCCTTCACGCCTCTCTCCTCTGTCCTCTCTTCTTCACCCCTCTGTCCTCTCTTCTTCACCACTCCATCCTCTCTCCTTCACCCCTCTCTCCTTCACCCCTCTCTCCTTCACCCCTCTCTCCTCTCTTCTTCACCCCTCTCTCCTCTCTTCTTCACCCCTCTCCTTCACCCCTCTCTCCTCTCTTCTTCACCCCTCTCTCCTTCCCCTCTCTCCGCTCTTCTTCACCCCTCTCTCCGCTCTTCTTCACCCATCTCTCCTCTCTTCTTCAGCCCTCTCTCCTCTCTTCTTCACCACTCTCTCCTTCACCCCTCCCTCCGCTCTTCTTCACCCCTCCCTCCGCTCTTCTTCACTCCTCCCTCCTTCACCCCTCTCTCCTTTATTCCTCTCTCCTTCTCTCTCCTTCACTCCTTCACGCCTCTCTCCTTCATTCCTCTCTCCTTCTCTCTCCTTCACTCCTTCACGCCTCTGTCCTC
Organism: Salvelinus namaycush; assembly: GCF_016432855.1. Lineage (NCBI taxonomy): Eukaryota > Metazoa > Chordata > Actinopteri > Salmoniformes > Salmonidae > Salvelinus > Salvelinus namaycush. Next base: position 16,996,256 of record NC_052312.1, read on the forward strand.
TCCTTCACCCCTCTGTCCTCTCTTCTTCACCCATTTCTCCTCTCTTCTTCACCCCTCTCTCCTTCCCCTCTCTCCTTCACCCCTCTCTCCGCTCTCCTTCACCCCTCTCTCCGCTCTTCTTCACCCCTCTCTCCTTCACCCCTCTCTCCTTCACCCCTCTCTCCTTCACCCCTCTCTCCTTCTCGCCTCTCTCCTTCTCGCCTCTCTCCTTCTCGCCTCTCTCCTTCTCGCCTCTCTCCTTCACCCTTCTCTCCTTCACCCTTCTCTCCTTCACCCTTCTCTCCTTCACTCCTCTCTCCTCTTTCCTCTCTTCTTCACCCCTCTTTCCTCTCTTCTTCACCCCTCTCTCCGCTCTTCTTCACCCCTCTCTCCGCTCTTCTTCACCCCTCCCTCCGCTCTCCTTCACCCCTCCCTCCGCTCTCCTTCACCCCTCTCTCCTTCACCCCTCCCTCCGCTTTTCTTCGCCCCTCTCTCCTTCACCCATCTCTCCTTCACCCATCTCTCCTTCACTCCTCTGTCCTCTCTTTTTCACCCCTCTGTCCTCTTCTTCACCCCTCAGTCCTCTCTCCTTCTCGCCTCTTCTTCACCCCTCTCTCCTTCACCCCTCTCTCCTTCTCGCCTCTCTCCTTTACCCCTCTCTTCTTCACCCCTCTCTCCTCTCTCCTTCACCCCTCCCTCCTCTCTCCTTCACCCCTCCCTCCTCTCTTCTTCACCCCTCCCTCCCTCCGCTCTCCTTCACCCCTCCCTCCCTCCGCTCTCCCTCACCCCTCCCCCCCTCCCCTCTCCTTCCCCCCTCCCTCCCTCCGCTCTCCTTCACCCCTCCCTCCCTCCGCTCTCCTTCACCCCTCCCTCCCTCTGCTCTTCTTCACGCCCCCTCTGCTCTTCTTCACCCCTCCCTCCGCTCTTCTTCACCCCTCCCTCCCTCCGCTCTTCTTCACCCCTCCCTCCCTCCGCTCTCCTTCACCCCTCTCCTTCACCCCTCTCTCCTCTCTTCTTCACCCCTCCATCCTCTCTTCTTCACCCCTCTGTCCTCTCCTCTTGGCGTTGCTCTGGTAACATTTAGAAGAGCAGGGATTGATTGCAGGGATGAAGCACAGTGGACCGAGGGGAACACTGCAACGGCTCTATGTTACTGCGGATCAATTCTCGCCTTTGCATGCTGTAGAGACTTATACCACCAGACTTAAACTTTATTCTTTGCTCGGCCTGAAGTAAGGATACACTGTTTACTTCCAAGCACGCAAGCGTGTCAAAGGCGATAACGTGTATGGCTTAACCCAGGGCCTAATGTATTTGTTTTAACTCTGTATATAACCAGTTGCTTATTCAATACAAAGCAATACCATAGGGATTATTAGAATATGTCTGAATAGGATGTAGGCCGTAGAGTGCAAATTTAGGTGAAATTGCCAGTAGGTCATTTAAAAATATATATATCTTGGCTTGGTTTCTACTCAACTTGAAGAAAATGATGTGGCTGGGTTCACTGCACAGCACACTTTGAGCAGAGATGAAGTGACTAGTCTTGAATGGTACTGTACTCAGTTGTTTTGCGCGTTACATAATTTCACTGGAAGGCAAGTAGTGCCTCCAACCCAGGGTCAGCCAAGCATGCTTTTGAAATTCACCTCAACTGAGAACTGTGGTGGATATGTTCACCCCCTTTAGCGTACTTTGCTTTCACCTGTAGAGAACCAGCAGCAGTCTTGTGCTCACGCTGCCAAAGTGGACTCCTTTCGGCCATACATGACAGAATCTCGCCAATAAGACAAAAAACTGACTGAAAGAGAAAAGGCAAGATAAGGGGAGACTTGGGACTCTTGAGTATCACCTTGTAGTCAGAATCTAGGCCTTTGTGTGGTTGGAGAACTGTGCTAATTAGCGACACATGTTAGCATGATAGATCATGGCCACGTGATCCTGTATTAAGCGCTAGCATGGCTAATGATTTTTTTGCCACATCCAAAGGGAAAACGCCAACCCCATTGTATATTTTGACCTTCTTTGTGGTCTGCATGTACAGTACAACACCAGAGGGGGATTCTGTAAGACTGCTTATTTTGCTCCTAGCTCCTCTGAAGGTTTTCAGAGGGCAGCGAGAGGTTGAGTGTTAGCATTGTGTAATCCAGGAGGAACAGAGCAGGAGGAAGAAAGGGGGAGGGTAAAAAAGGAAAGAATATTGCAGGCATGCCGGTGCCAGGCAACTCTGTACAGGTCGATGTTGCTGCCCCGACCCGAACATGAGAAATCAATTAGACACTCATTTGTTATCCGAGGGACTTTCACTGTGAGGGAGAGGATGGAGAGAATCAGAAAGAAAGAAGAATGGAGGAGGGAGGTGAACATGGATGCCGGCGCGGCCTGTTCGCTGTAAAAAGATCTGGACCGATATGACCTGCTGCTAACACCTAACTGTTTCAGGCCACGTCCCAATACACTGGAATGACTGCTTTGTTTCAACCTATTTCCTTTATGGTCCAAAATACTAGCCTGCTGAAAGCCTTTGTTGGGGTTTCTACCAGGATTGGAGTTAACTACATTCAGCCAATTTACAAGATTAATTGCAATTCCAATTCAATAATGGAAAAGTTCAATTTATTTACAACGAGGGCTTTCGATTTGTTACATTGTTGTCCTTGTGAGGTAAAATGTATATGAGCCTAACCCAGATATCAACCAAACTGCTCTCTCTTATCAAGTCCTTTCTGATCTGGTGGCCAGGAAGGATAGGAGATGGGGAAAGGATGCTATTCTGAGAGTATTGGGACGTAGCCTTACTATTGAGTCCTTTCTGATCAGTAACCAGGAAGGATAGGGGATGGGGAAAGGATACTATTGTGAGAGTATTGGGACGTAGCCTTACTATTGAGTCCTTTCTGATCAGTAGCCAGGAAGGATAGGGGATGGAGAAAGGATGCTATTTTGAGGATATCGTGAAGTAGCCTTACTGTTGTCCTTGCTTACCTCTCCCTACCAGCAGCCTCGGGGCTCTCCGAGCACTATGCTGTAATTACACGTCAGACCTTTCACCCGCTTACTTCACGGCTGATACTACAGGGACGTTGTCGGCGTGCCAGGGCATACAGTACTAGCATTTCTTACTGATACCATGAGGGGTACAGTTGGTCTTTGTTATATTACACTTCATGGCATCAGTATTATGTCTGTGAATATGCTGGTTTTGTAAAGAGGCAACTGTGGAAGAGGATTCTGCACTGTACTGTACTTATAAAAGGACCGTTGTTTGTGAGTTGGTTTGAAAGCAGAGGAGATAATTGATGGACTATTTGAATGTTTTTCATAGGTATTTGTATGTTATTGTCAGTTTAGGTACTGATTATTTTGCATGTTCTTCATCAAGCAATATTAATTTGGTGAAACCACATTGATTTAATTGAATCTTACAGCGATGAACCTCAATACTGTTGCTAAATTAGATAAATGTAATACTTTTGTGACATTAGCAGTTTCTCATAAGACAATGACTATTCCACGAAGAATATCTCTTTGTTATTGACTATTCCACTTAGAAAATATTTGTGTTATTGACTATTCCACTTAGAATATTTTCTTTGTGTTTATATTTTGACGTTTGTATCACTTTACCAAAATGGCAAGAGGTCTTCAATTATGCTCACAGCACAAATGGTTAATTTGCCATTTAAAATGCATACATTATGGATTTCCCGGAGATCCAGAGAAAATGACCTTACATAATTGAATGAGATGTTTGAAAGAAATGGGCTAATGAATCTTAATGCATATTTGATTGAATGGGGCTTAGCAATGTAGATACAGCGGTTTCGAGCGTACCACTGTCAATGGATTCCACTAGGCCCTAGGGTTCTCTCTTTGATCGCGTCGAAAAGAAGCTGCTTTTTGATCATGCCACACCTCTGACATAAATCTACCCTTACGAACGACAGCTCAGAAAAAGAGGAGAGTATAATCTGTACGAACACATAAGCACAGGAGAGCTACCCAGCTGTCATACCACCTTGTATCCCATTACTGGCTTGCCTCAGAAGCTAAGCAGGGTGGAGACTGGTCAAGCCTTGGATGGGAGACCAGATACCGCTGGAAGGGGTGTTGGAGGGCTAGTAGGGTCTGTCTTCCCCCTGGTCTAAAGAGACATCAATGCCCCAGGGTAATGAGTAGAGGTGCTATAACCCTGGTGTCTTGGTCTAAGGAGACATCAATGCCCCAGGGTAATGAGTAGAGGTGCTATAACCCTGGTGTCTTGGTCTAAGGAGACATCAATGCCCCAGGGTAATGAGTAGAGGTGCTATAACCCTGGTGTCTTGGTCTAAGGAGACATCAATGCCCCAGGGTAATGAGTAGAGGTGCTATAACCCTGGTGTCTTGGTCTAAGGAGACATTAATGCCCCAGGGTAATGAGTAGAGGTGCTATAACCCTGGTGTCTTGGTCTAAGGAGACATCAATGCCCCAGGGTTATGAGTAGAGGTGCTATAGCCCTGGTGTCTTGGTCTAAGGAGACATCAATGCCCCAGGGTTATGAGTAGAGGTGCTATAACCCTGCTGTCTTGGTCTAAGGAGACATCAATACTCCAGCGTTATGAGTAGAGGTGCTATAGCCCGTGTGTCCGGTTCTAAATCCCCCACCTGGCCTTTCAAACTATCTTGGCCACCTAATCATCCCCAGCTTCCATTGGCCCTATCCTCCTAGGCAACTTCCCCTGGTCTTTCCAGTAAAAGAGAACTGGTAAAATGATATTCTCTGATTTGAATAGAAAAATCAAATAGTGTTACAACCAATTACACTGTACCTCTTTTGAGCTCTCTCTCCCCCCTCTTCCTTAACGACGTACTACCAGTAGGTGATTGTCATCGGTGAGCAGCACTGAAAAGGGTAAATTCGATTCGACAGATAGGGCTGGTCTCGCACTGAGTGAAATGGAAAAGGGTTTTGATAGCAGAAAGCCTAAATATCGATGCTGGGCTACAGAGCTGCCAGGATTAATGACCATGAAATGCAGTACACTTTAGGTGAATATACTATATAGTAACGTAAAAAGAAATGGACAGTTTAAAAAAAAACTGTTTTGTAAGAGAAATCAAAGTACTACCAGTATTTCACAAACAGAAAAGCAAAACTTTACTGTAATAGTTAACTATGTATACTGAGCTGCTATTTTTTATTATTTAACCTTTATTTAACTAGGAAAGTCAGTTAAGAACAGATTTTTATTTACAATGACGGCCTACCCCGGCCAAACCTGGACGATGCTGGGCCATTTGTGCACCGCCCTATGGGACTCCCAATCACGGCTGGATGTGATACAGCCTGGATCCGAACCAGGGACTGTAGTGACACCTCTTGCACTGAGATTCTGTGCCTTAGACCGCTGCGCCACTCGTGAGCCCTGCTAACTGAGGTAGAATGACTTAGTGCTGGGCTGTATATTGTATTTTACTATTGTATTGATGCTCGGACTGGTTTGGGTTTTTACTTTACCTTCTATTACGGTATTTCAATGTTTGGTTAGTTAAATGTGATACGCAACCTCCGTCCCCTGGAAACACTGACCAACACTTTGGTTCCTACCCTGTCAATAAATCCTCCCTGGCTTAGTCATGTCAAACAACAATGTATTCAAGGTCCTGCCCACTATATTCCGACTAATTTTATTTCCATGATTCCAACAATTCACCAATTAAGTAGGTCTAAATGTTTTGCACATATCATGCAGCGCTGCATGGCACAGAGTGGAAATTATAAAAATGCAGGAAATGCAGAATTTTTTGTTTTGTTTGAAGTTGGATTGAACAGTAGAAAACAATCAGAGCCCCATTAAAATCACGTATGAAATTGGGGAGAAAAGGGTGGGGGGTGGGGATCACTTATAATTTGTGTTGCAAACCTAGGGTCATGAACTGCTCATAAAAAAAATATTTTTATAATTTTGTAAACTAAGTTGACTTTCTTTCTGCCCTGCTAGCTCTGACCTTGCTGATAGCTACTTTATTGAGGAATAATGTACTTACCATGACTGTGATACAGTGCATTTGGAAAGTATTCAGACCCCTTAACTTTCTCCACATTTTGTTACGTTACAGCCTTATTCTAAAATGGATTAAATAGTACGTTTTTTTCCCCTCATCAATCTACGCACAATACCCCATAATGACAAAGCAAAACAGGTTTAATCATTTTTGCAAATGTATTAAAAATAAAAAACAAAAATAGCTTAGGTATTCAGACCCTTTGAGACTCGAAATTGCTGAGCAGTTGGCTCTGAGTGCCCAGCAGATCTGTCGGCATCATGAGTGAATAACAATGAGTGGTTTGAGGGATCAGTTCTCCAGGACAGCGCAATAATTGGCTGGGTTTACACAAGTCTCAACTTTCTGAGCACTCCATCCGGAGTGGTACAGAGGAGGTATGACTCGCCAAAGGGGATTGCATCTCCTCACACGCTCCCCGTCTCCAATCACACACATTGTGTTTGTACACGCAAGCCCGTGATATGTGCCAGGTCTCATATGTGCCCATGCATGCCAGGCGTGTGTTTTCATGATGCTGCATCATGCTGTTGCTAACTTTGAAGCCACTTCTCCCTCCCTCACTCCCCCTGTTTTCCCCATCATATGTTCCAGCGAATGAAGGCAGGGATCTGTCAAAACACATCCTTCCTTTTGTCGGCCCGTCAACTTTTTTGGAGGTTGGCCGCCACGGAGATTCTGATATTACTGGTGGTGTTCCAAATGTCAAAAAAGAGAGAGGCCGAAGGGGAAACCATGTGTTTTTTTTTTTGTATTCACTAAGAAAATATTTATTCATCTATCTACGGTAGAGGACTGTTTGTCATTTCACTCACTATATTTCACTCACTACCAGGCTTATTTCTATACTGCCGTTCAGTCCTCTCCACTATATGTCACTGTCACTTTGCAGCTCTGGAATAAAAAAGAATTAATACTACATTAATACTAACTAATACTACACCAAAAAATAACTAATACTACATGTTGTATAACCAAGGCACTCTTAATACAGCTAATACTCAGGATATTGCGCCCATTGTGGTGCTCCCATCTTGCAAATCTCCATGCAGGTGGCAAGGCTCAGCAGTGACTGGCGGCTGGCGAACACCTTTCTTTAAGCAGGGCCAGAGAAATGCACGGTTCCGGCTGCTCGCGGGGCTCATTTGTCGGGCTCTTCGATACATAATTGCACCAGGCTCCCGATAAGATCTGTCCCTACAATTCCTTGCTGCTAGGTGTATTTTTTTTGAAGAAAAAAAGATGGATGCGTTGCGTTTTTGAAGAAAAAAAGAGTTGGTGAAGCGCTCTGCATGTGTGCTGTCTGAATTCCAAAACGCAACGCATCCAAGGCTCCGCATTTAATCAGCAGCATCTGGACTGTGCCTGCTTTGAGGAAGAATAAAGGTGAAAGCAGGAGAGAGGGAAAAAATACCTTTTTGTTCTCTGTTGGTTAAGGTCATCGCAAAGCTGCTAAAAAGCCAAATGGGCGAAATACAAAGACAGGCAAAAGAGGATATTTTCAAGGTGATTTGTAAATATCCAAGATGATAGGAGATGGTGAAACAGTCACAAAGGAAGACAAAAAAGACATTGGGAACTTTCTCATACGTATCTCTTCCTGGGCAATACATCAAAAAACCTTAGCGTGTTGTGTGTCATTCGACACATTCCCCGAATCAGAGGTGTTGGGTTAAATGCAGAAGACACATTTCGGTTGAATGTATTCAGTTGTGCAACTGACTAGGTATCTTCCTTTCCCTCACGGTGGCAAGGGATATGAACTAACAGGTTATAGCGCAAACAACACAATTATCACAACACATAGGTTGTAATATGGCTATCTTCTTCATGGCTTCCCCAGTGATTTTACCCACGCGTTGTTACTGGATAGGAGATGGTGACACAAAGAAAGACAAAGGCTTTGGGAACTTCCTCAAACTCATCTCTCCCAGGGCGATAAAACAGATAACCTTAGGGTGTTGTGTGTCATTCGACATAGGCTCCAACCTCACCCCCCCCCCCCTTTTCCTGAAGAGCACATACATACACGATAGATAACATTAGGATCCATCGAGTTGGAGGAAGGGAAAATCGATAGAAGGTGAACATTTTATTTGCCCAAAGAGCCTTTAGGCAAAGTGCATTTGAAAACACATATTTTATTTTCCCCTGGGCGTCTGGAGGGGTTGGAAAAGATGGACTGCAGGTCTAAGCGGCATGGAAAAACAGCAGTGGTTGAGTGAGGGTGGGGAGGTATGCTATGGTGCTATGTTTTGGTCAGAGATCCCCTTCTATGTACCTCTCCTTTGATTGGTTAATTCAGTTAGGAGCACATGTCCATTATCTGATCATATCAAAGGTCAGGGGTGTCCTGTAGACAAATCAATCTCCGTCTAAGGAGGCGCTGAGGAAACACGAACGGAGGGAGAGATGATCCATCTAATGGGCCAAGAGTGAATGAGAGAGGAAGAGGGGGAGGGTGTAAAAAGAAAAAGGATGGCATCTGGTGCCTGGAGAGAATTGAGGTGGAGTGAGACATTGAGCTGAATTGGGGAATGTGATATGATCAGAGAGAGTGTGTTTATAGTGGTTGTGAGATAAAAAAAAATAAAGACAAATAGTGGAAGATTCCAGTATGGTAATTTAGGTTGATGATGAGGCAATTATGACTGGATGCCAGTGTCATTGATATACTGTATATGGTAGGTATGGCATAAATGGGTTTAATGCTACCAATGAAACACCAATGAAATGGTAAAGTAAGAACATTAAGTTACAGTTGTGCTTCACTGATAAGAGACATAAACTGTGTCCCAATCGACAAGGGTGCTGCCTTTTCCAGAAGAATAAGTAATAACTTTTCTGAATGTAAGTATAATATTTATTTATTCACCACATTATGTTAAAATGTTTTTACTTTCCTATGAATTTTGAATTCAAATGTTGAGTAACTGTTGTTTATCAGACCATTGCCAAGCTAGCTAGCTAACATGCTGTATGCGACAGCTAGCTAGTTAATCGATAGGTGTTCTCATCCTGCTTATCGGCTGTTTAGAGATGAACAACTAAACTAACTAAGCCTAACTTGTAAACTCATGTCCTGTGTATAAAAACAAAAAACTGTGGCGGTCATGACAAAATGTTCCCTTACGCACTTAACAAGCTTATGAATGTTGGAGGTTAATCTCCTTGATGTCCCTCACTTGAGTTACTTATTTTGTACAATAGACTGTGTTTTAAGGACTCATGCACAGATACAGAAAAGCCAATACAAATTTGAACATTTATTCAAAATGTCTCCACATGTTTCTGGTTTTGAGGCTTGGGCATCTGGTGCCTGTTGTTAATCTGTCTAATCCCCTGCAAGGAGAGAGAAATGCATCAATAATATTACAATGCTGTATTCATTTCATTGAATATATATTCCTGGTTGATATGCATTTATATAATTATATTGGACATGTTATCCTTTATCACATGCCAGTATTTGTATCCAATGCATTTAGCTTACATTAGGATGACTTAGCCTAGGCCTTATCTCGTTAGATTGCATAATATCACCTTTCAATATTAGCTATCAACGGATATGAAGAAAATAAACATGTTATCTTGAACATCAGTGTCATTTAATATAATATGCATGGGTGTGAAAGATGAAGGAATGAATCACAATGTAAGCCTACTCATAGAAAAAACATTAGCAGCTCTAATGCACACATTCACTTCACAGTAAAACACCACTATTCTGGCTATTAATTATTCTTAAACAGTCACTAAAATATCGCATTTAGCTATCTCAAAATAGTATCCTGTATCATGCATGCAAGGCTGCTTGTCTATCCACAGCGATGGAGCTGCAGACCCTATACTGCAGGATAATTATTCTGGTCTGTGTCAACTTAATTAATTAACAGGTACTAGGATCGATTCGGTTACTTGTTTACTTGTTATTTGTGTCAGATAGTTGTTCAATGAATTGCTGGCACTAGTTGCTCATGCTGCTACACAGTGGCTACAATGGAAACAAACGTCTCGCTTTCAGGTGGATTGTGAATGCGTTGTCACGTGATGCTGCCTTCAAGGCCCGTCCCAAATGGCAGTTACCTACTGGAAAAGTTCTACCTACTAAGCAAGTTTCCTTTTGGATTGGGACAAAGACATGTCATTCATGTCCTATAGTTTCTATATTTGACTTGGGTCCCAATGGCATGCATCACTGACCGCTATTAAATATTGTTTCACTCATAGAGTGGCCCACATCCCGGGATCAATTGGCCAGAGCCAGTTAGTCTCTTCTCACAGCCATTCATTGTACGAAGCATCCAGAGCTTGGCAAGAGTGACTAACCAATATTGTAACAAGGAACCCAAACCGGCTGCGCGCGTACGCCATCGTGCGCTATCATACATACATTTATTTTGTCCCCCTACACCAAGCGCGATCACGACACGCAGGACCAATTACATTAATTTGGGGACGGGTCGAAAAGCATTAAACATGTATGGCAATTTAGCTAGTTAGCTTGCACTTGCTAGCTAATTTGTCCTATTTAGCTAGCTTGCTGTTGCTAACTAATTTGTCCTGGGATATAAACATTGAGTTGTTATTTTACCTGAAAGGCACAAGGTTTTCTACTCTGACAATTAATCCACACATAAAACGGCCAACCGAATCGTTTCTAGTCATCTCTCCTCCCAGGCCTTTTCATCTTTGAACTTATATGGTGATCGGCATCTCCACTTTTACCACGACAACCGGCAAAACATTTCGTCTTTCAATCACCCACGTGGGTATAACCAATGAGGAGATGGTGTGTACCTGCTTCTATAAACCAATGAGGAGATGGGAGAGGCAGGACTTTCATCTGCGTCAGAAATAGAAATTACTTCTATTTTAGCCCTTGGCAACGCAGACACTCATTGGCGCGTGTGAGCAGTGTGGGTGCAATAATTGAATAACATGGATTTCTAAATTTATTTTGCGACGCTCTCGCACACGACGTGTCCGGTCTGGTCAGCATGTTAGAGAATCCCGCTGCTGAGGGCACTACAGGACGCTATATCACTGTGTTATGTGCGCATTTGTTTATTTGCTTTCTGGAGCAGCGCTGTCTGGCTCTCATCATCCTCACCCTTTCACCCCCTCACGTGAGACACACACTCTTTCCATGCACTGATCATGCATCCTGCGATTGGTCAGATGCTCCTAGCTAGCCCAGCACTGGCCAGTCGGGTCATTGCGTGCTCGCTCAAGTATATAATTATTAGCTGCAATAGCTAGGCCTGAATTTTTTTCCAGTGTCAAGAGTGTGGGTGGCATGGGATGCGTGATTACAAATTAAGTTGTCGCTGTTGTTATCATTGCAGTATGTTCTAGAGTAGCAATATTCTATCTAGTTTTCATTCCTGTTATTAATTTCCTACTAATGATTAGTCACTCTACTACTTCCCTATTTCCTATATATTTAAATACAGTTTTTGCTGTTGTGTGTTGCTGTGCAATAGCCTATTTGTATAATATATAATATATAGTCATTGACATTATTCTTACTACGCTATTGCCATGCAGAGAGATAATAAATATGCTATACAGGAGATAAATAAAAACATAAATGAATATGGTGTTACTAGTAATGCATGGTACTAAGTAATTATTAGATACAGTCCTCGTTGTTCTATCCCATGTCGCATTCTATTCTACTCTACATACATCTATTCAGGCCAGTGTATTTATCTCCTGTATAGCATATTTATATTTATTATCTCTCTGTTTCTGTCCATTACAGAACCATCCTCATGTTCATCTTCTTCAGTGTTTTTTAAATAAAGTTCCTGTGTGGTAACTCTTGGCCTGCTTTATTCCCTTCTAACCGGGGCGGTGTCAGTGGGTGACGAACCAGTAAAAAGTCTGTACTACTAAATTCATTGTTTTTATAAAGTTTTATTCTCCATGACTGTCTATCTTTTCTTTTGATGATTGCTCGTTCTCAAAGATTATATTGTAAACAAATATACAGGTTTACTACGTACAGCACTTTATAACTGGTTTTAGTCGTTTAGGTTTACACTGAAAGCGTTTTTCCATCCCAAAAATGGATACAAAAAATGTATAATAATTTCTCCACTGGACTTAGTTGACCCCCCCAAAAACTTTTAGGTGGCCCGCACAAGGATTTCAATGGCAGGAAAATCCCTGGCCTCTGAAATGTTATATTAAATCACCTACACCTCATTTAGAACTACCCCATTAACAAATAGTAATAATTACATCAATGGTGCATAAACATTCTAGTGGTGGGCAGGCAGTGATCCTGGACCAGTTTTAATGCCAGCAAGATGGTTAATTTGGTCCCCCTGAGCACATAATTTGTTAAATTATACCTCGGCACAGCAAAGCACTTGTAGAATGGAGAGACCAGGTTTCCTTATGGTACTCGTATTAAAAATGGTAGTGGTAGTGGTAGTGTTTTCTCCCATAAGATTAAAACCCTCTGAGCCATCATTCACCTTAACCTGCCCTCGAGACACCATCATGGGAAATGTTTGCTCAACCACCTAAATTACCATGAGCTACTGTGGAGGTAGACTCATTTTCTGGTCAGGTTAGTGCCGGGTCGGCCTTGACTTTGCAAAAGTCGAAGTACACCACCTGCCTGCCACGAGAGAGAAAGCGCTTCTTCGTCTCAAGACGGATTACACGTTTTTGGACAAGCAAACGCTGCTCGCTCTTCACCTCGGCTCGCTTCGACACAGTTCCTGAGACAGCTGGCAGATTATCGTTTTCTTTTTTTGTCTCCTTCTCGTGTTTGTGTAATGCAATGAGTAGCATGCTTGTCTGTCTGCCAAAGCAAGTGGACGAACAAGACTTACACCGTGCTAATTGCTAGTCAGTCAGTCCAGTGAAACGCATGCACGGTATCTGGAATGAGGGAATCGGGAGAGTCTTCTCCTTTGCAACAGCCGAGTCCCAGCAGACTAGGCCCGGGCTTTTAAATGGATTACACTAGTGTGTCATTGCAATTACACGCTGCTAGCAGGTACCGCAACGAGATGAATCACATTTTATGACTTTACAGCAGATATTCCCTCCAACCCTCCTCCCCCTCGTCGTTGAATGGCTTTCTGTCTGCTACATACATGGTCTGGATGTGGTCTGCATCATGGTCTGGATGTGTGATTTGTTTTTTTGGAACTGCCGAACCAACAGTGTTATATATTTATTTGAGGATTCACTGCAATCTGAATTTTGCATGTTGAGCTTAGGAGAGCCTCAGATGGAAAATATGTTTGTGTATGTATCTTTTTTCACACTTTTTGTTGATCTCATTTCAGTGCAGAATGTTTTGGTCATGCAACCGGTCTCCATTTCCACATCTTGGAAAATGTTCCCAAGTACGACGATGTTGGTTAATTTGTTAGAAGCTATGGAACTACTGTAAATCAATTTAGTTGTTTTGTTTTACATATGGCTTAATTCACTAGATTGAGGTTGAAAATAATCAATTATTACTTTAATCAAAATCTATTATATTATTAGGTCTGGAAATTTCGGACCTGCCTCCCAGCACACAGCAGTATTTTACCTTTTTTTTCCCAACCTAATAATATAATAGATTTTTATTAAAATAATAATTGATTATTTCCAACCTTGATCTTGTAAATTAAGCCTATTAAGCTTATCTCCATATGCAAAACAAAGCAATTAAGTTGATTTTCAGTAGTTCCATAGCTTCTATCAAATGAACTAACATTGTTCTTGGGGCCTTAGAAGCACAGATCACCCTTATCCATATGCTTCACAGTTCCCTGTCCTTAGCACATCGTTCCATATCCCAGCCTATTTTCATCAGTGATATTTTTTTCATACATAAACATGCTTCTCTGATTCAGAAGAGTTGGGTTAAATGTGGAACACACATTTCAGTTGAATGCATTCAGTTGTACAACTGACTAGGTATCCCCCTTTCCCTTTACTTATCTATTTCATCCTCCCATTTTCCTGCAAGTCAAACCCATCCGCTATAGCTATTAGCTACTATCAATCAAGTCATTAATATGGAGCAAGACGCACTGTAGACCAAAAGAAACACCTAACCAACCCCCTCGCCTTACGTATTGTACAGTATGTCATAAACCTTACTGATAAAGTATGATTTTAAAGACACTCTCTTGGTAAAATGTCCTCTAATTCGTAGTAAAGCTGAACAGAAAATCAGTAGATATGGCAAGGTATGTGTGTGTGCCCGTATGCCAGCAAAAAGGATTACACATGCTTCAAAGTCAGTGTGTGTGGGAGGTGACGGCTCGCTCACCGCTTATCCTCTAGTCTAGAGAGACCATTAAACAAGGGGCAATACCGCTACAGACAGGGTTAAATGCCAGTGACCTGGTCCGCATTGACCCCAAACACACACACACGCACGTGCACACACATACAGACACTGCTCAGACTGAAATATCAGTGTTTCTTTCCATAGCATGTGATATAACCGGGGTCAAGATATTTCAGGACCTAAAGGTCAGCCGGATGACCCTATAATTAATTGTTATCGAGTGACTTGCGATTGCTACTGCGGTGTCGGGAGACCTTTGACACCTAATGCCTTTGGTAATATCTTCCATCGTCTTTGAGCTCATCAATTAGTCTATCCTTATTTAATTTATTTAACCTTCATTTAACTAGGTAAATCATTGAGAACACATTCTCTTTTACAGTAACATCCTGACTAAGATAGGGACAGATATCTATCTATCAACTAGGCCAGTATCGCAATATTTTATTTTCACGAAGCAGACCAAACTTTTTTGTCCTTTGAAAACCTGCTGTATGTAAAATAGTGTACAGATTTTCTTTAATTTACAATCTGTAGAAACTAAGAGTAGGAAGGTTCAGAATGAAAAATATGACAACTGCGTGGTCCCATGGGGTTTATACTTGCATACTATTGTTTGTACAGATGAATGTGGTACCTTCAGGCGTTTGGAAATTGTTCCCAAGGATGAACCAGACTTGTGGAGGTCTACAATTTTTCTTCTGAGGTCTTGGCTGATTTCTTTTGATTTTTCCATGATGTCAAGCAAAGAGGCACTGAGTTTGAAGGTAGGCCTTGAAATACATCCAGAGGTACACCTCCAATTGACTCAAATGATGTCAATTAATCAGAAGCTTGGAATTTTCCAAGCTGTTTAAAGGCACAGTCAACTTAGTGAATGTAAACTTCTTTGTGATACAGTGAAAAAATCTGTCTGTAAATACTTGTTGAAAAAATTACTTGTGTCATGGAAACAGATGTCCTAACCAACTTGCCAAAACTATAGTTTGTTGACAAGACATTAGTGGAGTGGTTGAAAAACTAGTTTTAATGATTCCAATCTAAATGTATGTAAACTGACGACTTCAACTATAGCATGGTCTTCGGGTAGACGGGAGGGGTTGAGGGTAGGTGAAGGGTGGTTCTAAAAACAAAAAAATATCTCATGTTAAATATACTGTCTCCGTAAAATGTATATAGTATGTATAAGCTGTAAGTGGAAGCCTAAGTATTGTTGTCAATGAGTTTAGTCAAATTAGGGGATGGGTGGTAGGGTTAGTGGAAAATAATAAAGAAGAAAAATATGTATATATTTATAATAATACACTACCCTTCAAACGTTTTGGGTCACTTAGAAATTTTCTTGTTTTTGAAAGAAAATCGATTTTTTTGTCCATTAAAATGGCATCACATTGATCAGAAATACAATGTAGACATTGTTAATGTTGTAAATGACTAGTGTAGCTGGAAGCGACAGATTCTTTATGGAATATCTACATAGGCGTACAGAGGCCCGTTGACAGCAACCATCACTCCTGTGTTCCAATGGCACATTTTGTTAGCTAATCCAAGTTTATCATTTTAAAAGGCTAATTGATCATGAGAAAACCCTTTTGCAATTATGTTAGCACAGCTGAAAACTGCTGTGCTGATTAAAGAAGCAAAAAAAGTGGCCTTCTTTAGACTAGTTGAGTATCTGGAGCATCAGCATTTGTGGGTTCGATTATAGGCTCAAAATGGCCAGAAACAAAGGACTTTCTTCTGAAACTCATCAGTTTATTCTTGTTCTGAGAAATGAAGACTTCCATGCGAGAAATTGCCAAGAAACTGAAGATCTCGTACAACGCTGTGTACTACTCCCTTCACAGAACAGCACAAACGGGCTCTAACCAGAATAGAAAGAGGAGTGGGAAGCCCTGGTGCACAAATGAGCAAGAGGACAAGTACATTAGAGTGTCTAGTTTGAGAAACAGTCCTCAACTGGCAGCTTCATTAAATAGTACCCGCAAAACACCAGTCTCAACGTCAACAGTGAAGAGGCGACTCCGTGATGCTGGCCTTCTAGGCAGAGTTGCAAAGAAAAGGCTAGACTGGCCAATAAAAAGAAAACATTAAGATGGGAAAATGAACACAGACACTGGACAGAGGAACTCTGCCAGTTCAAGCTTGGTTTTATCAGACCAGAGAATCTTGTTTCTCATGGTCTGAGAGTCTTTAGGTGCCTTTTGGCAAACTCCAAGCGGGCTGTCATTTGCCTTTTGCTGAGGAGTGCCTTCTGTCTGGCCACTCTTCCATAAAGGCCTGGTTGGTGGAGTGCTGCAGAGATGGTTGTCCTTCTGGAAGGTTCTCCTGTCTCCAAAGAGGAACTCTAGAGCTATGTCGGGGTGACCAATGGGTTCTTGGTCAGTTCCCTGACTAAGGCTCTTCTCCCCCGACTGCTCAGTTTGGTCTGATGGCTAGCTCTAGGAAGAGTCTTGGTGGTTCCAAACTTCTTCCATTTAAGAATGATGGAGGCCACCTTTTTCTTGGGAACCTTCAATGCTGCAGAAATGTTTTCGTACCCTTCCCCAGATCTGTGCCTCGACACAGTCGTGTCTCGGAGCTCTACAGACAATTCCTTTGACCTCGTGGCTTGGTTTTGCTCTGACATGCACTGTCAACTGTAGGACCTTATATAGCCAGATGTGTGCCTTTCCAAATAATGTCCAGTCAACTGAATTGACTACAGCTGGACTCCAATCATGTTGTGGAAACATCTCAAGGATGATCAATGGAAACAAGATGCACCTGAGCTCAATTACGAGTCTCATGGCAAAGGGTCTGAATTCTTATTTAAATAAGGTTTTTCAGTTTTTTACATTTAATAAATGTGTTAACATTTCTAAAAACCTGTTTTCGCTTTGTTATTATGGTGTAGTGTGTCAATTGATGAGGAAAAAACATTATTTTATCAATTTTATCGCAAGGCTGTAATATAACAAAATGTGGAAAAAGTCAAGGGTCGGAATACTTTCCGAATGCACTGTATATCTATGTATGTGTGCTATAGCTTGGAATATCGATACATGTGACTCTAGATGACAACATAATGATGTTTGTTTCTAACATTAGGTCTGTTTTCTTTAAGAAGTGAAATCCGCTTTTGTTTTGTTTCCTTTTCACGCTACTAACGAATATCGTGATACTGGTATCGTCCCGGCCCTACAGTCAACCTTTTAATGTCCAACTCAGGATGATACCCAAACACACGCACACCTCAAGCTGTATAAACTTACTTATATCATAGCATATGCAAAATATTATCTTACTTAGCTACATGTAGCTAATAATCATTGTGAGCCTGCGTTGAAAAGACATCCAAATGACTCTCTCGGCAGCTGACCCATTGGACAATGTGCGGTGTTGCTTTCATTACTTACGCCCCGGCTTACTATTAATCATGGGGAACGTACTGTTTGAATTAATGCACTGAGGGATTTGCTCTTCTATGGATATGTGTATATTACATTGTATATTACATTGTCTATCTCAATGTTTGAATTAGCCTGTCACTGCGTCTCAGCGTATGGGGACTGAAGCCGTTGAATAATAGACCGCCCCCATAAACCACATTATTAGAGAGAACTGACTGCCGCTTCATTGTGCATCATGAAATGGAGCAGAACTGTCATCCCATTCATGATATGTCTACGTCCCTAATTGATTTTCATGTACATTTTAAACAGATACCAGCTGAAAGTGATGGCCGCTTCTCTCTACCTCTCTTTCTCTCTTTCTCTCTTTCTCTCTTTCTGTCTGTCTGTCTGTCTGTCTGTCTGTCTGTCTGTCTGTCTGTCTGTCTGTCTGTCTGTCTGTCTGTCTGTCTGTCTGTCTGTCTGTCTGTCTGTCTGTCTGTCTGTCTGTCCAAACGTTCTCTCTCTCCCACTCACACAGATACACACACCCTTCCATCTCTATCTTATGAGGGCTTGCATGAGACAGATTTGAGGAGGAAAAGACAGCCTTCCCATTTAAACTACAGAACCACAGACAGGGTACAGATTCACTTACAGTACACTTTTCCCTCTTTATTTCCATCAAGAAGCAACCTTGTTTGGCAATAAAGAGGGCCATTGTCTGACCATGTGGACGTGAGGTCACCGTGTCCCTCACACTGACAGAGAAACCACTTCACCTCCCTAACAATAGACTAGGACTGCGTCCCAAACGGCACCTTTCCACTACATAGTGTGCTAATTTTGACCAAAGCCCTATGTGAATAGGGTGCCAATTATGCTGTCTAGACCACAGCCGTTATATCTACCCTCCAAATCCTTCAAAGGCATTATGTCAGACTATCGTATAATGACCATATTACTCTTAAATGTTGCTTCTAGTGTAAAATGTCTAAATACTCTTATCTAATACGATTCTCTTAATTGAAAATTACGTTTGCAAATGAGTCGTTTAGCACACCGCTTATTCTCCCACAAAGGATTATTTTCAATTTTTGGGGGGATTGTTCTAATGAATGGAAGTGAATGTGTTGTATGTATTATGAGCATCTGCTACTAAAAGATCACTCAAGACAATCTCGGTTCACCATCAAATCTATTGACTACAATGGAAAGCCAGCCTCCCCACCAAGCAAACAATAACAATAGCCCATAACAATGGATTTATTTTTTATATTTGGGGTGTTTGTTTTCTTCTTTTCATCCTCGGAGACATGCAGAGGGTAGGTTTGCACTTAGTTTCTCCCGGCATCTGGGTGCCGTGTGTGTTACCAGCTATTGTGATTACGGGAGCCAGAGAGATGAGAAAATAAATTTACATTCCGCTCCAGGCCATGGCACAATCAAGCTGGAGTGTCTCCACAGAGAAACACTAGCATCTAAATTTAAACTTGCATGCTGACAGTGTTATGATTCACCTTTCCTACCCCCACCACAACCACACCCGTTCTCACTCCCCTCCCCATTCCCACCCTCACCTCCGTCTCCTCCCCGAACATGCTGTGCAAAGGCACATGACAAACGGCCGTTGACAAACAGGCATTGGCCCAAGCAAAAGGAAACATGCTCCGGCGAGCCAGATTTAATTTTTGATGAACAGTCCGCGGAAGTTTACAAACACATTTTCGTTAGAGAGAGAGAAGGAAAGAGAGATGAGAGGGAGTGGGAAAAAAAGAGAAGCCACAAGATGTTTCTCCACATTAGGCATGCTCCGACACCGGCTGGTGGTGTGAACTTATGGGCAGGGTGGCAGCACCTGCTCCCTGGCAGCTGTAAACATGTCGGCAGGCTCTTATTCCTCCTCCTCCACTACTGGCACCACCTTCCATTTGGACCTGCTTTGTTATCACCATAAAAGGCCCCCATTGCCTGCATAAAGATGGTGTGCGAGACCAGGGCCCAGTGTTTTCCATTAGCGGACCCCTTTTACGGGAAGGGCCAAGTATGTTCTCTAGGCGAGGCCTAAACCCTCACTACCGCACTACATACTCTGCCAAATAGGCTCTCTGTAATCAAGGACTCAGCTAAAAGAGGAGCTTGATATTAAATGGATATTATGGCTGAGTAGATCGGTAGTTACTTGTTGTGGTAGTAGTAACAGCAGCAGTAGTTGACGTAGTAGTAGTAGACCTTGTAGTAGTTGTAGTAGTAGTAGTAGACCTTGTTGTAGTAGTAGTAGACCTTGTTGTAGTAGTAGTAGACATTGTTGTTGTAGTAGTAGACCCTGTAGTAGTAGTAGTATTAGTAGATCTTGTAGTAGTAGTAGACCTTGTATTAATAGTAGTAGACCTTGTATTAATAGTAGTAGTAGTAGTAGGAGGAGTAGTAATAACAGTGACAGTAGTAGTAGTTCTAGTAGTACTAAAAGCATTAGTAGTTGTAGTGGACTTTTATTCATAGAAAATCTCCTCCCGTTTTGATGCCATTCCATTTTTTTTTGCTTTTTTCACAGAGATGAGGTATGCAAAAGAGAAAATGTGAAAGTCTTAAAGGCCCAGTGCAGCCATTTTTGTCTTAATATCATATAATTTCTAGGTAACAATTGAGTACCTTAATATAATAGTTTTCCATAAAAATTGTAAAAAAGCAACAAAAATAGCTTTTTAGCAAAAAAATATTTCTCAAGCAAGAATTTTGTTTGGAATGTCTGGGAGTGGTCTGAGTGAGGGACCTAAATGGAAGGGCCTAATGTGAGGGATATGTTACCTGAAAACTATTTGTTATTGGCAGAGAGGTTTCGGAACACTCTTTGTTATTGGTCTATCAACTTATACCGCCTGGTGATGTCTCCAGGAAAGCCAAAACTCCACCCATGTATCTTCAGTCAGCAGCTATCAGTAAATAACACCGATCACATTTTTTTAACACTTTTACTGTGTTAGTTTCATCAGCTGTTGTACAATATGATATAGAACACAAACTGATTTTTGGCTGCGCTGGGCCTTTTACAACAAATATATTTGGTACCGCATGCACATTTTTCCAACAAACAGAAATATTTTCAGACAAAACCAGCCACCATTTTGATTTGCACCAGGCCAAAGGAAAATGGATACATGAGCTGCATCATTTTGGAATGTTATACATATCAGTTGCCACTCTCCCCAAAGAGAAAATATTAAAACATCAAGGCAAATCTCTAAGGGGTTCCAGGGACTGAAACACTGACAATAATATATGCGGGGAAAAAATATATTATAAATACATTGACTTCAGATCAATGTGGGCACTTATTCCCAGTGACAGGACGGAACTATATTATACTCATTAGCAGTAATGCCACAATGAAGAGGGCTGGATAGCATTTCTTTTAATAGTCCTCCCCATGTGTCTGTAAGCAGTTGAAGTTGCCATCTTGCAAGTGGATTTTCTCACTCTTCTCAGCAAAGGTGTTAGAGACCGTTTGTGACAAAATCACTAGGCCGCTGTGACAATTGCACAGGGAATTATGGGGCTTCGTGAGTTTGATGAAGTGCCTTAATTTCTGCAGTTAGACTCAAAATAATCTACTGAGGTATTGTGAGTAGTTGGAAAATACAGTTTTCTACGCTGTTCACTCTATTTAGGCTACTTCTATGTAGCACTTTCTTTTACTTTCCCTGACAGGTTCAGTAGTTGAGAGACAATTTCACTACATTATCTCCGGTCATCTCCAGATGAATAGAGTACAAAAAAATACAATGTTTTCATTTTATATACTTGTCATTTTGAGTAGTATAATTATACAGTGTATTTGTAACAAATTGCTTGTTGCAAATTCTTGTCCAGAATAGTTTTTCCCAAAGACAGACAATGCATTACATGTCATTTTTGGGGAAGACCTATTGGGGTTTTATGTATTTTTATTTGTGTATTTGCAGTGGTATGCTATCCTACCACATACCACCGTTTTTCACACCTTAGTCAAGTGTATGTCTCAGTAACAAACCAGCTCTTTCCGGCTTCGATATTTTTATTTTGTAAAGAGTTGCCGGCTATGTCTGTGCTTTCAAGGTGTAAAGGCTTATTTGAGCACCGGGGAATATAACCAGGCATGATGGAAACGCAATACAATAGTGATGGCAATTCCAATTAGCATGAACAATCAAGGTATACACACGCTGCCTTTCTTCCCCACTGTAAAAAGGGAGGGGACATGACACCTATTGTCTTTTGCTAACATCTGCCTAGGAAGCTAGCAAAACAAGTGCTATTGCTAACACAATGGGCGACTGCCAACAAGCGGCATTGTCCAAAGCTTGAATGCCACTCTCTAGGATGAAGGATGACTCAGGGTACATCGATCTTCTTCTCTTTTTTTCAGTCGGTGTGTTTGTATACTTTGACCTCCAGACACTGGCTTCCTGATTGACCATTGTGAGTTAGATAGTGACGTTTGAAGAGAAAGAGAGAAAAAAAGCTGTACCTCCCAAAGATCCATAGAAATATAATACCGTTGTTGATATGTTTGTGTGCCTGGGTTGGGGACAGTGCCTTGCGCAAGGGCAAATCGACAGATTTTTCACCTTGTCGGCGACCTTTCGGTTACTGGCTCAATGCGCTAACCGCTAGGCTACCAATTGTCAATTATTCACCGAGTCATACGTCAAATAATTTTCAAAATTCATTGGCATTTTGACGTGGAATTGAATCCTCACACTGGTATTTGCCTCTGTAGAGGGAAAACAAGAACTAATTCGATATATCCCCCTGCCGATATCTTTCAAGATTATAGGACAGTAAAGAGAACAAAGTGGGTGTACAAACGGCATTGGGTCGGATTCGATCCCACGCCAAAACTGGCATGTGCTCTGAAGGCAGTAACCTCAGCCACCTCATTCATTACTAGGCTACAGTCCCCTGTGAATCGAGTGACCACTGAACCATCTCTGGTCCCTGCAATCATGAAGGATCAGCGGTCACAGTGACCTGTGACCACAGTAGTGTCCATTCACCAAAGACAAATGGGCTCTTCTACTGCGTTCTACAAAGAGAAATGCATTGAGTGTTCCTGTCTGTTTGGTTACAAAGCTTCCTTTTAAATCAATACTTTTCTGGCAATGGCAGTGTTCTGTGACATACTTTACGTGTGGCGGCACACTGTTCTGCTATCTTGGGTTTCTGTCTTCATTTCATGTCTTTGAAGTCATCAGATCTTGTACCACATACCGACCACATTGCATGTTTATGCCAATATTCTAGTAATACTCTTTGTGGATTGCTCCAAATACATATATTCGTATGAACATATGTTCAACTAGCTATTGGCATATGATTTGTTTGAAATGCACAACAAAGCATCTTCGTACAGAATGTCAGCAAAATTGCATGTTGGCTCTTAGTGCTTCAAACAGAGTTTGCTGAGTGTTTCAGCATCGAAAGATTATCTGTGTGGGACTATCCAAATAGTGTGTGGTCAGTCTTAGTTGACAATGCATCTCAATAGTCTGGTGTTGCTTCCTCTCCTAATCTTCTTTCCTTCATCTGCTCCTACGTGAAAGAACTTGGACAGGTGAAAAACAACTTTGAGTCCACCATTTTGCTTTCATTCTCCACCCTGATCAGCACAGACTGAAAGGAGATAAGGAGAGGAGGCCACTTAAGAACACTGAGAAACACCCTCTTTGTTTGACCAACCTGATCAACAGAAGGAGGGGAGACAAGGAGAGGAAGTCACTTTAGACTATCGAGACACACCCTGTGTTTTTTTGATCTGTCCGTTCTTAATAACATCAGAACAGCTTATAATTGGCTTATGAAGGCTCCCCTCCCATTTTATTCACTGTTACTGATTTGGCCAAATATTCCAGTTATGCATAGAATAACAAGTGTGAGTTGTGTATGCCAGGAGCTGACAGAAACTGGGTTTGTATAATAGGGTGCTTCAACAGACTTCCCAATGCATCATAATCATGCGCTTGTCTCGTGGTAATGCTAATTGGATCGAACTCCAGATACGGACACCTGGGTCTGCAGCTGACGCTGTCTTTATGTGTGTTGGAGAGGAGATATGTATGTGTTTGTCTGTGAGTGAATCTGGACTTGGACATCAGTTATATAGATTAAAGGATGTTTGTGTGTGTGTGTGTGTGTGTGTGTGTGTTTCTGTTGGCTGGAACAACGACCGGTATAGATTTCCGACTTTGATTTAAATTATTTAGATGCCTCAAACTGTAGCTTGAGAAATACATTCCCTCATGCACAGCATGCATACAGTAGCCTACACCAAAGGCTCTGAGGACTGTGTGGGTCTGAAGCTAACTTAGCATGCCAAGTCTATGAGTCTGTAGGAAGATAGCTTAGCATGGAAAGTCTTCCCATAGACTCACATGGGCTTGGCCTGGTAAGCTATCTTCCTATAGACTCACATAGACTTTCCATGCTAAGCTATTTTTCCACAGACTCACGTTGACTTGGCATGCTAAGCTATCTTTCCACAGACTCTGCATACTAAGCTATCTTCCCATAGAGTCACATAGACTTTCCATGCTAAGCTATGTGACTCTATGGGAAGATCGCTTAGCATGCCAAGTCTATGGGAGTCTGTGGAAAAATAGCTTAGCATGCCAAGTCTATGGGAAGATAGCTTAGCATCCCAGGTCTATTTGAGTCTATATGGAGCTAGCTTAGCACCATGTCTTCTAGATGAGGAGTTAGCCTTGTGCTCTAGCCAGTTCAGCCCAATGGTTGACAGATGGGTTCTTTCCGATTGCCCCACACACACACACACACACACACACACACACACACACACACACACACACACACACACACACACACACACACACACTTGCCTCCTGCCTCATGTCTGTGTGTGTAGTGGCTGTGACCCTCTATGTCCATGCCAAGGGTGTACATGTAAATGACCACACTGCAAGATAGCAGACGAATGGTTGGACAAATAGATTGATTGATTTGATAGGGGCGGCAGGTAGCCTAGTGGTTAGAGTGTTGGACTAGTAACTGAAAGGTTGCAAGATCGAATCCCTGAGCTGACAAGGTAAAAATCTGACATTCTGCTCCTGAACAAGGCAGTTAACCCACTGTTCCTAGGCCGTCATTGAAAATAAGAATTTGTTCTTAACTGACTTGCCTAGTAAATAAAGATATATTTTTTTAAAATAGATAGATTGATGGAAAGGCTACATCCATAGACATACGTAGAGGTGGAGGGGTGGAGGTGACTCAAGGCCAGAAAGGTGACCTGCCTGCATTTTTACTACTTGGCCCAAAGGAGAGCACAGGGGTCAGGGCCCTGTGGTTCAGTAGCAGAGTGGCATGGCAACAACACGCTCCTAGCATTTCTATCCCTCCCCTGTTAGAGTAAAGTACAGGAGCAGATTGACACGCTCCGGTGCCTCTCCACCCTCCATTTGGCGCCCAACAAGATTTGTGTTTTATTGGACCTGTTCCCCCTGTCGATCAGAATCTGGGTCTGTCTAAGAGAGCAACTTTCGGAGACTCAATAAAGGGATGAACGGCTGCATTGTCAAGGTGTCTGCCTGCACTGTACCATGAGGGGAGATTGTGTGTGGTTGTGGAAGTGTCTGCTCTTGTTTTTGTTAGTGTTAATAGGCTACACCATGTGTGTGTGTCTAATGTGTGAGTGAGTGTTTGTATGTATGTATGTATGTACACCGTACCTACGTATGTATGTATGCTGGTGGCTAGAGAGCGTAGCGGCCACATCCGGCCATCCGCTCACACATGCTGAGCTAGCAGTGCTTGGAACTGCTGATTTCTTACCATTACTTAATAGATGGCGGCAGGATAGGGAAACTGAGCCGATGGGTGTGAAATCCTCCCGGCCCGGGGAGACCAGGTATTGATACAGACAGACTACTGCACCAAGTTCAGGTTAACAAGACATACTATTGTACCAGGTTAACAAGGCAGACTACTGTACCAGCTCAGCGTTCAACACCATAGTGCCCTCGCAGCTCATCAATAAGCTAAGGACCCTGGGACTAAACACCTCCCTCTGCAACTGGATCCTGGACTTCCTGACAAGCCGGCCCCAGGTGATAAGGGTAGGTAGCAACACATCCGCCACGCTGATCCTCAAAACAGGGGCCCATCAGGGGTGTACTCCGTGTTTACTGCACGGCTAGGCACGACTCCCAACACCATCATAAAATGTTGCCCGATGACACAGCAGTGGTAGGCCTGATCACCGACAACGACGAGACAGCCTATAGGGAGGAGGTCAGAGACCCGGCCGTGTGGTGCCAGGACAACAACCTCTATCTCAACGTGATCAAGACAAGGAGATGAATGTGGACTACTAGGAAAAAGAGGACCGAGCACGCCCCCATTCTCATCGACGGGGCTGCAGTGGAGCAGGTTGAAAGCTTCAAGTTCCTTGGTGTCCACATCACCAACAAACTAACATGGTCCAAGCACACCAAGACAGTTGTGAAGAGGGCACAACAAAACCTATTCCCCCTCAGAAGACTGAAAAGATTTGGCATGGGTCCTCAGATCCTCAAAAGGTTTTACAGCTGCACCATCGAGAGCATCCTGACGGATTGCATCACTGCCTGGTATGGCAACTGCTCGGCCTCCGACCGCGAGGCACTACGGAGGGTTGTGCGAACGGCCTAGTACATCACTGGGGCTAAGCTTCCTGACATCCAGGACCTCTATACCAGGCGGTGTCAGAGGAAGGCCCTAAAAATTGTCGAAGACTCCAGCCATCCTAGTCATAGACTGTTCTCTCTGCTATCGTATGGCAAGTGGTACTGGAGCGCTAAGTCTAGGTCCAATAGACTTCTAAACAGCTTCTACCCCCATGCCATAAGACTCCTGAACATCTAGTCAAATGGCTAACCAGACTATTTGCATTGCCCCCTCCCCCCTCCCACCCTCTTTACACCACTGCTACTATCTGTTGTCATCTATGCATAGTCACTTTAATAACTCTACCTACATGTACATACTACCTCAACTAACTGGTGCCCCCGCACATTGAGTCTGTATCGGTACCCCCCTGTATATAGTCTCACTATTGTTATTTTACTGCTGCGCTCTAATTACTTGTTACTTTTATCTCTTATTCTTATCCATATTGGTTAGTAAGTAAGCATTTCACTGTAAGGTCTACACCTGTTGTATTCGGCACATGTGACTAATACAATTTGATTTGATTCAACAAGACAGACTACTGTACCAGGTCAGCAAGACAGACTACTGTATCAGGTCAACAAGGCAGACTACTGTACCAGGTCAACAAGACAGACCACTATACCACGTTCAGGTTAACACAGCCACCAGCAAAACTCAATGACACACTGCTAACTCTCACTCAGATATATGCACGCAAGCAAGAGGGCAGGCACACACACATTTACACACACACTCACAAACGCATGTATGGACAAGGCAACATGCACACACACACACACACACACACACACACACACACACACACACACACACACACACACACACACACACACACACACACACACACACACACACACACATTGATTTATTTGCACATTACCAAACTTGTCTTACCAGCTCCAGCCTCTCCATGTGAAATCGGATTGCAGTCATGCTCTTATCATGTTCCCTGATCCCCCTTGACAAGACAGTGTTATCTGGCGTTGCTCGGGGTGAGGTTTGCTGAGAAAGCAGCAACAACCCATCACATTTCAGGTCCGCCGTCTATATCTATAGAACCACATACATACTTACTATTCATATTTACGCCTGCTGAAAACGAGCACTGCCAACAGAGGAGGCGAGCACGGTGTCGCCCACCTCATCACAATCTCTCCTTTTACCTCTCCCTCCCTTCTTCGATCCACAGAGCGAGGGATGAGGAGGAGGAGGTAAGGCGGAGGAAAAGGGGGGAAAGGTCATCCCACGCCATTAGCCGCAGAGTTGGGAGGCTAGAGGCGGGATAAATAAACAAATATATAAGTAAAAATAGGTGGAGGTACTTAGTGACCTAATGAGACCGCTGAGGCCATCCTGAATCAATGCCATGCTCGTGAGACAGTAATCACTACAGCTTCCTTAACACTGTCTTAATTGGATGTCAGTAATTTACACCCAGATCTCAGACCTCCTCCGTGTGTGTGTGTGTGTGTGTGTGTGTGTGTGTGTGTGTGTGTGTGTGTGTGTGTGTGTGTGTGTGTGTGTGTGTGTGTGTGTGTGGGTGGGTGGGTGGGTGGGTGGGTGGGTGGGTGGGTGGGTGTGTGTGTGTATTCATCGAGTGTGTGTCTCCAACTTGTGTGTGCGTGCATTCCTCCTGTGTGTGTGTGTGTGTGTATGGAAGCGCTCTCTAGTCATTAGCATTGATTTTTCCAGTTGCAAATAGCCATAATTCTGCTCCCATGGTCTTGGTCATTGTGGGCGGATGGACCAGGCAAGCAGGGGCGCTCTATCCCTGCTCCATCAGTGTAAAAAGATGGCCACCATCGACCAGGGGCACCCGGACGGTCTCCTGAAGGATGCCTCTGTCGATGGGACAATCCCAGGTAAGTTATGAGGCCGCCCGCCATTCCAGTTAAGGAACAGACCCATCGTCAGTAGCTGCTACTGCTGTGTCCTCCGTTAGCCGTTAGCTGTTAGCTGTTGGCTGTTAATGTTTAAAAGTGTGGCAGTGCTTTGGGTTATTTTGTGTAGTCTGTCAGGAACAAGAATAGAGGGCAAGGATCATTATTGGGGGAGGGGTGTGTGGGTGTGGAAAATCATGGATGTATGTGTATGTTTTATGTTAGCCCACACACCTTCTTAGTGTGTTTTGTGTTTGAGTTACGTGTTTGAGTACCTGCATGTCTGTAGCCTCATCCTTTTGTTTCTTTTGTGTCTATTCTGAAGGCATGTTCTTGAGAAGCACTGTTCTTAGAATTCCATTTTCTATCAACCGTCTCTTTTCAACTTGGATAGTGATTGTCATTCACGGCCAAGGAGAGAAGGTTAATAAACGACCATGATGGTATAATCGTAAAAAACGAAGTGTCTAGCCACTTGTGGGGAACGGCCTATCATAAATGCACACATATCCCTTTAGACACGATTACGCTGTAATAATCAGACTCTGTCGCATCTAGCCAGTCTTAGGCTCTATCCCAGGCTATATAGGCAGTGGCTGCAAGGAATAACGAAGCTAGCCAGCACTAAACCCCAGTTGGTGTGTGTGTCTGTGTGTGTGTGTGAGAAACTGCTGTGTGTTTGTGCGTGCATCCATCCATTATTTGAAGTCAGTGTTGATTAAATACAGCAAGACAAGACAGGTGGCTATATTGAATCACGTTCATTATGTTATGTTTGGCTGGCTGTGACTCAGACGTGTAAGCATTGAGACACACATACTTGTACGCACACACAGCAGTTTCACAAACACACACATTTGCACACACACTGGTTCTCTCTCTTAGTCATGCAATATAATGTACTTCCATTGTGATTAGTTGATAATCATAGAATAGACCCAGGCTAGTTAAATCATATCATTATCCCCTTTTTGCGTACGTATATGCGTAGCACGATTATTAAAACAATACTAGGCTTTTCATGATACAATGGAAAGAGTTCCCAAATTAATTAGCAAAAGACAACAGACAACAGCTGTGCCTCCCAAAACAGAAACCTGGGTCTCACCGAGACGCAATTAATATTCCAAGACGACCGCTGCTAAACCGGTGCCAATTATTTCTAATGCTTCTGTTTTTCCCGCTGAAGTGGTTTAATCATCTTAACGTTTGGGGGGAAAATCTGCCGAATCTCGATATCTTGTTTTTTTCCTTGTATAATAGGGGAGAAATGCTACAAGCCTTAGCATATTAGCGCCACAATCCCCCCATCTCTCCCCTTCATCCCCCCTTCCCCGCTTTCCGTTCCCACCATCCCTACCTCTCTTGCCTGAACCGAACCCAAGACTTCTGTAATTGTGCCAGCCAGCTGTTTTTTGGGCAGGTGGAGCCGTCCCTTCTACAGCATACGCCACACCGCCTCCTTCTCCCCGCACTATGCCTAGTGCACCCAGTGGGGGAGGATCTGGCATTCTGGGTAATATGAGCATAATAACACCAGCAAAACATCTCATTCCTCTTCTATTTCGCTGTAGTGGAAGGGCCTCATTGCGTGGGAAGGAGACAATCCTCTCTTTCTCTGTTTCCACTCCAAACTGCAGGTAGACTTGGTGAATATGTTTTGAATCTGAGAAAAAGGGTCCTCAATGGATACGATCCACATGGGTGTGCAGACTTTTTGGTCCGGCCCAGTAGTAACACACCTAATTAAACTAATCAAGGGCTTGAGGATTAGTTGAATCCGGTGGGTTAGTACAGTGCTGGGACAAAAACCTGCGCACCCTGTGTGTCATTAGGAGCAGAGCACGGAATGTAATGCATAAGATACAGCATCCTCAACAGAAAGTAAACTTCTCTGATTTTGGGTGAGATTTGAGCTGTGTTATAACCACATAATCAGAGAACCAAGGCAACGGCTTTTTAATCAAAGGCTTTTCTCCACTCTATCAGATATATTACAGCCCTCATTACTTCATAAACACACTGGCCCACATTTTACGTCGTTCCGCTGTCTATTAGGTTATTTTGCTCCTAGCGCCAATATCACCCGCCTTTTTATTGCTGCTTCTTTTTCCGTATCCCATGTAGCTGTGGCATTTGAAACGAGGAGTTTGGATTTCGTGCCATGAATATTTCCTCTCTTCATTTGGCTTAGACATACGTCGACATAATGCATGAGGTTTAAAAATTGATGTAAATAGGGAGGAAAACAGTTGATAGTCAAAGATATTGTATTCTGTGATTCGATAAAAGCAGGAGAAGTTGAAGGGGTCTAAGAGGAAAAAAAGTCTGTTTTATTCTGTTCTCTCATCTCTCTCGTTCCCGTTTCTCTCTGTTTCTTCCATGATCTCCATCTGTACTCCCTCTCTCTCTCCCGGTTTTCCCTGCAGTTCTGGATCCCACCGCTGCCACCAAATGCATTCCCTTTCTCTCTGTTTCTTCCATGCTCTCAATCTTTCTTTCTCGCCTTCTCTCTCTCTCTCTCTCTCTCTCTCTCTTGCGCTCACGGGACATTATCCTATGAGTGAAACTGTCACTCACTGATCCCGATGATCCAAACCTCACCAGAGGACAACATCAGACTCACAATTTAATTAGACCCTTACTACTCCTCGTCTGTAATTGCACGCAGTTCTTCTTAGGCTACCTAGTGTGTCAGGAATTGTGCACAAACTTATCCCCCAGAAAGTGGCCTTTTCTGACAGTCTCTCATTGTCATTGCACCTACTAAAGAGTTCACAAGGTGAGTTGAGAAGACGTCTGCCATGGCAAACCTCACGGCGGAAGTCAGACAACAGTGTATTTTTAGTGTTGCGCCAATGAGAGTCGACAGTAGCGACTGTTATATGAAAACCGCTTCCGTTTTAGGTGGCATCATTGACACAGCGGTGGTCTTTGACAAGCCATAGTATAGATGTGGGGCACTACATGTGGTCAGCCTCGTGGCACTGCTGGCTGACATTGAGCATGAGCTGAGTGCCCAGCCCTCCAAGCCTTGCCAAATTAACAGCATGCCATGGGGCGCCTGGAGGGGACAGTATGTGCTCTGGGGGAACGGCTCCAAGGGCCTCCTCAACCCTGATGCATACGAATGGCTACTCAGCTCCCTCCATCCCCCTCTCTTTATCTCTCTCTTTTCTCCTCACACACATTCTCTACACACAAAAAAGTTGCTATCTAGAACCTGTAGGATTACCCTTTGAAGAACCCTTTTTGGTTCCAGGTAGAACCCTTTTTGGTTCCAGGTAGAACCCTTTTCACAGAGGGTTCTACAGTGCCTTCGGAAAGTACTAAGACCCCTTGACTTTTTCCACATTTTGCAGCCTTATTCTAAAATCGATTAAATAACAAAAAATCCTCAGCAATCAACACACAATACCCCATAATGACAAAACTTCTCCAGAACCTTTGCTATGAGAATCGAAATTGTTCTCAGGTGCATCATGTTTCCATTGATCATCCTTGAGATCTTTCTACAACTTGATTGTAGTCCACCTGTGGTAAATTCATTTGATTGGACATGATTTGGAAAGGCACACACCTGTTTATATAAGGTCCCACAGTTGACTACATGTCAGAGAAAAAAACAAGCCATGAGGTCGAAGGAATTGTCCGTAGAGCTCCGAGACAGGATTGTGTCGAGGCACAGATCTGGGGAAGGGTACCAAAAAATGTCTGCAGCATTGAAGGTCCCCAAGAACACAGTGGCCTCCATCATTGTTAAATGGAAGAAGTTTGTAACCACCAAGACTCTTACTAGAGCTGGCCGCCCGGTCAAACGGAGGTGACCAAGAACCCGATGGTTACTCTGACAGAGCTTCAGCGTTCCTCTGTGGAGATGCCAGAACCTTCCAGAAAGACAACCATCTCTGCAGTAGTCCACCAATCAGGCATTTATGGTAGAGTGACCAGACGGAAGCCACTCCTCAGTAAAAGGCACATGACAGCCCACTTGGAGTTTGCCAAAAGGCAAGACCATGAGAAACAAGATTATCTGGTCTGATGAAACAAGGATTGAAATGCCAAAAGTCACGTCTGGAGGAAACTTGGCACTATCCCTACGGTGAAGGATGGTGATGGCAGCATCATGTTGTGGGGATCATTTTCAGCGGCAAGGACTGGGAGACTAGTCAGGATCAAGGCAAAGATGAACAGAGGAAAATACAGCGATATCCTTGATGAACACCTGTTCCAGAGCACTCAGGACCTCAGACAGGGGTGAAGGTTCACCTTACAACAGGACAACGACCCTAAGCACACAGCCAAGACAATGCAGGAGTGGCTTCAGGGCAAGTCTCTGAATGTCTTTGAGTGGCCCAGCCAGAGCCCGGACTTGAACCCGATCGAACATCATTGAGGAGACCTGAAAATAGTTGTATAGCAACGTTCCCCATCCAACCTGACAGAGCTTGAGAGGATCTGGGAGAAACTCCGCAAATATAGGTGTGCCAAGCTTGTAGCGTCATACCCAAGAAGACTGCTTTAGGCACTTCAACAAAGTACTGAGTAAAGTGTCTCAATACTCAATACTCAATACTCATATGATATTTATTTTTATTTTTATAAATTAGATAAAATAAAATAACCATTTTGCTTTGTCATTATGGGGTATTGTGTGTAGATTGATGATGGGGGGGAAACTATTGAATCCATTTTAGAATAAGACTGCAACCTAACAATGTGGAAAATGTCAAGGGGTTTGAATACTTTCCCGAAGGCACTTTGCATGGAACCAAAAAGGGTTCTACCTGGATCCAAAAAGGGTTCTACCTGGAACCAAAAGGGGTTCTACCTGGAACCAAAAAGGGTTCTACTTGGAACCAAAAAGGGTGCTCCTATAGGAACAGACAAATAACCCTTTTGTATGTCAACCTTTCTCTCTAATGTCTCTGTAACAGTACTACACTCTATCCCTCTCTCCTTTTTCTCACTCCCTCTTTTACTCTATCTATCCCTCCCTTTCTTTATATCACTCTCTCTACCCCTGTTTTTCTCATCTCTTTCTTGCTCTCTCTGCCTGGCCCCTCCCTCTACCTCTCTCTGTACAGCCACCAGGATTTTACAGCACCGTACGTCACCCTCCTCCCTCCTTACCTAATATCCATTCACCGGGAGCCCCACGCCGGCAAGCTAGAATTAATCATTGCCAAATTAACAGACGACTTGCGGGTGGACGGGGAGGGAAGAAAGGAAAGAGGCTTTGTGGACGAGGCAAAGCACACTGAGCTGACAGTCAGGGGGCCTCCTTCACTCCTAATGTTTGTAAGGGAAAAAAAGGCACAGAAATAAGTAAATTACTCCCTCTCTGGTAATGTGCCTTTTTAAATGCAGCTCTCTCGTGCTTTCTCTCTCTTTGCGGTGGTGTTAGTTCATGTAATGGACCACCCTCCAGGACTGTGTATGGCCCCGAGACAATAGCGGAGTGCTATATGCTGGGGATAAGCTAAATAATATCCATCAGGCTGGCTTTGATGCCCCCTTACAGGACAAAAGGCAGCAGTGGGGGTCTTTGGGAAGTAGAAATAGTGTCTACTCCACTTGACACAGTGTTCGAGTTTTGTTTTGCCAGTTGGCGACAAATCTAATTCATGAGTCTGTAGATACAAAGGGATGGGTCTAATACAACAATGAAGAATTGAGATTGCTCCTGTTTTTTTTACTCTCTGGCCAGACTGTATCTCTTCATTTCTCTCAGTTAAAGTTAAACTAAACTGTTTTGTCCATATTTCAATGTAGGGTTACCATTAATTGCATTTCAGACCAATCTGTGTTACTGCAGCACAGCACAGACCTGTTGAAATGAGAACGCTGAAGCTCATATGCTGTCCATGGTCCTGAACATGCCCCATGTAATGTAGGCAGTGGCACCCTCTCTAGGCAGGGACTACGCTCTACATTCGCTATCCATGGTCCTGAACCTACCCCATGTAGTGTAGTCACCGTCTAAATTCACTGTCCATGGTGCTGAACATACACTGAGGATACCAAACATTAGGGATGCCTTCCTAATATTGAGAAGAGCCTCAATTGGTCTGGGCATGGCCTCTACAAGGTGTCGAAATCGTTCCACAGGGATGCTGGCCCTTGTTGACTCCCATGCTTCGCACAGTTGTTTCAAGTTGGCTGGATGTCCTTTGGGTGGTGGACCATGCAGTTTTTCTTTTTTGCTAACGTATAATGGAACAAGAAAATGTTGAAGACCTCTTCCATACGGTGTAGTAACACCTTGTACACAGCTTGCACTCTATGTTCACTCTCTATGGTCTCTGCATCAACCTATCCTTACTCTCTGCCTTTTCCAATTGCACTCGGTATCCTTACACGAGCCTCCCATGCTGTTTTAGATTGTCTCACTTTACACCAGGCTTTGAAATGGAAAACTGAGTGCACTTCTGCACAAGGCTCGAGGTCAGGGGTCACCGCTCATTTCAGAGCAGACCCATATGGGAGCGTACCCCCTGAGATCACCCGGGTGCACAGCGAGGAGTCTCTCTAGCTCTTGACCTTCCTTTCATTAAGGCCTGACTTCTAAATCTTCCTCTGTCAAGAGTTCAGTCTCTTCCTCTATAGTCACACATAATTCATTACCTCTGGATCCTTCACATTTACATGGCATTGGTCCATATTTATGTGGAGGCAGTTTTCTTTTTCTTTATTTATTTCAGGAGAAGGTACTTTTTCAATGTCAACCTCAATCTTCTAGCAACACACTGCCTCTGCTGCCATTGTGAGCGAGGAATATTAAAGTGTGATTCTCCAGAAGAAAGCCTAACTCTTGAAAATGTGCTGAGCGTGCACTCAGTCCCCCGTCCCCCCCATTAATCCTCTCATACTGGTGCGCCGGCTTTTCTCCACCAGTTCAAGTTTCACATCAAACAACACTAACTTCTGTTGGCGCAGAAGGTGCATTAAGAGTGATCCGCGGCCCCACAATGTACATACAGCACATTACCAGGCAACTTATGTCAGGGGAGATTCACCTTCATTATGTATATGATTCTTGACAATCCTCCCCAGATAAGGCCACGTGTGAGAGCGAAACACGGGCTGGAATACCTGAGGAAATGGAATTGGGAGGTAGAACATTTGCAATGCTTTTCCTTTCCCCCACGTCAGACTCCCATTCCATCTACATGATGTTTTTATATATTAAACTGTAAGTAATGACTGAGCTAAAGTATATTCCAGTCAGCGATAATAAATAAGCCTAGAGGGGATTTTCAACGTTTACATTTTTTTATATACTGTATATTTATTTATTTTGGGGAGGGCACATTCTTTCCCTTCCCATCAATGCTAAGCAGCAGCAGAGGAGAGAGAGAGATGAGGCTGAGGCTGGTCTAATGCCTAAAAATCGGTGATCTTATGCAGTGCGTTCTGAATGCAAACTGACTACACAAGCTGCCACTGGCCATGAATTCTGATTAAGCCATGAGAAAGGGCTAGGTAAAGTGCCTTGGGGTTTCACAACTCTGTGATTCCACTGCGTTTCACAACATTGTGAACTCTCGCCTGTGCTGTAACCTATGTAGGTCTCTGTGTGCGGTAAATACTGTATAGTAAAGTGTTATGTATATGTCAGTACATGATGAAGATAAAGGTAAGTGGGGCTCTGTCTAGTAGATGCGTTACTTTTAGTTGTTGAAAGTGTTTGTATAAAAGAATAGCAATAGGCTTTGAGATGTATAGGAATACATGTGGGAATGGGATGATAAAGAAAGACCGGAATAGGAGATTAAGCCAACAGAAACATGGTTCATTCTCTGAGGAGCAGATTATGTAAGTAGAACTATAGACACAATAGGGAGGCATACTAGGGAGGCACAATAGGGAGGCATACTGTTTCAGTGAGCTTGTTAAAAGGAAACTTATTTAGGTTGAAGTATCAATTTCAAAGTTAGTCTGAGAGGCCCATTTTTGGACACTTGAGATAAAATAATTATTCTCTAAATGGGTTTGCTTTGCAGGATCCTTTCACATTCCACATTAGTGAAAATTAAGAAAAACATCTTGTTACATTTTGTCCTTAAATAAAAATGTTCTCCCTTGTTATCACCTCGCAGATGTCATCTCTCTCTCTCTCTCTCTCTCTCTCTCTCTCTCTCTCTCTCTCTCTCTCTCTCTCTCTCTCTCTCTCTCTCTCTCTCTCTCTCTCTCTCTCTCTCTCTCTCTCTCTCTCTCTCTCTCTCTCTCTCTCTCTCTCTCTCTCTCTCTCTCTCTCTGCAGCTCAGAGCGTGAGCTGATTAATTATGTAGGTGTTGAAATTTGGTTGATTAAATAAA
Source organism: Salvelinus namaycush (assembly GCF_016432855.1). Taxonomy (NCBI): domain Eukaryota; kingdom Metazoa; phylum Chordata; class Actinopteri; order Salmoniformes; family Salmonidae; genus Salvelinus; species Salvelinus namaycush. Next base: position 17,032,873 of record NC_052312.1, read on the forward strand.
GGGTAGGCAGACTTCATGATTCCAACACGTCTTAGACTCCCAGGATAAAAGTAAGAGATCTCATTTAGGGAAGGTATGTCCCGAGAACAGGTTTTTTCTTTCACCTCCTCCCTCCTACCTGTCTCTCCCACATGGTCGCCTAGCGTACATTTTGCCATCGATCACCTGAAAGAAGTGTCAGAAAAGTTGACAGCCAGATTTTCATCTCGGTACCAGACAGTCAGTGTCCTTCGACAACAAAAGATGCGGCTACTGACACAGAAAATACAATTATTCTCTGCTGTTATGCAGTTTCGGATGGTTGTTTTGAATCCTGTGCAGAATAAGGGATAAGGAAGGGGGTTCACCTTTAACTATATGCGCTTTTCTTTCAAAATCCTCAATGTGTATTCATCATCTTCATCAAATCGGGTGAACAAGACTTTTCATTTCAAACCGAATGTAATATCTGATGGTCTGTTCACTAGGGTGTTGAAGGATAGCCTGTGGTTGTTATCCCTTCCTTTGTCTTGGGGTCAGGTAGCATTACTTGACTGTACACTAACATTTATCTACCATGGAGGACATTGTTATCAGCCAGTCATTTATCCCCTGACTGTTCCCACACAGCCGTAGTGCATGGAACAAAAACCTTGTACACACTCTGTCTCAGCCCTTAAAGCTTTGACAGGCTCCTTATCTGTGCTTAGCGGTAGTACAGCTCGACAATACGGCACACCATGTATTTGTACATTGCCCTTGTGACATATGATGCATACAGACTGCATTTAGAGCGAAGAAAATGATGAGACTTGAGAGTGAAATGTACTGTCTGCAGTAGAGTGGTGATACGGCGAAAGGAGGGATCAGAGCAAATGGTCCACCTCCTTCTAAGCAGCATTTCCTGGTAGGATAAACATCACATTTTCAGTGAGGTTTGTAGATGGCCTCTCAATCTCGCTTTGCATTGTGGCTCAGCCTCTTCTGAGAGACTGGGGATAGTATTTTCTGCACATACACATACACACACGCACACACACACACATATATGCACACGCATATACACATACACACACAGGGATATATTCTCTTCTTCTGAATTGAACCCCAGGTGCATCCCATATTGCCAGCAGGTGCCTGACCAGAGTGAGTTCCCTGGCACCTCTCTCTGAGGACAGTGTCTCACGTTGCTTAAGGGAAATCTGATCCCAAAGCGACATGAACAGAACAAAGTTCACTGAAAGTGTCATAGTTTGATCTCAAGTAAATAATGTAAAACTCTTGTAGAAGTGAGTAGAACTTGATAACCACAGCTAGTTTTGATATGGAGTTTGGTGCGTTCAAATGCACAATTCAGATCAGTGCACACTTTACACATTTTGTAGTCTATTTTAGTCAAGTTTATATTGAGAAAATGGTTGCTGTACACATTATTCTGTTGTGGACATTGCTATGTCTCAAGAACTGTCCATTCAAAGCTCTCAAGTAAATTAGAGAAGGCTTTACAAAAACAAAAACATTTGCTGTGACAGGTTTCACATCCATCCCTCTCCCCAGCCCACACGGCTAGCGTTGCCAGCTAGTCGCTCTTACACAATCTGTGCCTTCATGATCTCAGAGAGCGAGAGAACAAAAGGGAGGGAGGGAGAGGGAGAGAGAGAGGGAGAGAGATGGCACTCCACAGCTTCACTGTGGGGCGTTCATACAGTATTAAAACAGAGATGGCCCCGCAGCCGCTCCAACCCGCCGAAGCAATGCCACAGACTCCCTTTGATGTCATGGGGGCCGAGGCGGAAGGGAAAAGAGGGGGAGAATGAAGGGGAAAGGACGAGGGGAGGGATCGGTAGGCCACAGCTGTTTTAGCCCCTCCACTGTCACAGCTGACAGTGTACTAGCCAACAATAACTTCTTCTCTGTAGTTCAACACCACTCCCCATGGGAGTGCCTCCTGCCTGTCAGTACAAACACTCTCCAAAGGGGGCCAAGTGAAGCAAAAAATACATTCACTACATGCTAGTGAGAATTTTAACCCAGGGAAAAAATGTATTATTAATATTGATATTTTTATTTTCTTCGCATTTGATACATTGGTGAAGGAATTAGTCTTGGTGTCTGGCGAGCCTTGAGAATCCAGACGCACGCACACATGTGAAGAGACGGCATGTTCCGGAACATCCTTAAGCCACTGCTTCATCCCCAGCACGCCTGGTTGTGGTATGGGAACGTCTGGCTGCGTGCGTCACGCATATCACTTTCCTCCATCTCTGTTCTCTCGGTGGAAGCGTCTCACATGGGGTTCCGGTTCTGATACATCGCCACAGTAGCCAATTAGGCTGCGGAGGCCGTTAGCTGGAGCTGCTGGCGCTCACGTCTCGGTGTTCTATGATGAAGCGCTCAAAACGGATCTTCACTGTGGGTGGCGTCGTCTGCGGTTCATGCTAATACCTCCTTGGCAGTCCCAAGCAAACCCGACCGTGAACTGAGCTTGCGAACAGATTGAGGACGGCATGACTGTCCCTGATTTATTGACCGGACTGACAAGTTCGCTCACTAGGAGGTGATTCCACTGAAAACCAACCTAACTTGGTCACTCCTGACTTTGTAGAACAACCACCTGAGCTATGAAGGCCCATGTTTTGTGCTGTGAAATGGTCATTAATACAGGCAGCACAGCTATGATGAGACTTTTTGGACTGGGCATACGTTGGATCCCACATCTGACACCAATGTGGCATATATCTGGGTGAACGAAGGATATGTGGGATTCAAACCAGGGACCTTATAAATGCCAGCGCAAATGACTACCACTGTTCTGGGGGAACTGAATAAAGTGCTGAATAAAGTGTCATAGTGGATATGAGATCCAAATAACTATATATTATTGGCTGGGTTCAGTCTTTCTGCACCTTAGCCACACCGCTAACCTTATGCCTAACCCTAACCTTAACCACACTGCTAACCTTATACCTAACCCTCACCTTAAATTAAAAAGCACATTTTTGTAGCCAATTTTGACTTTGTGGCTGTGGAATCTGACTTTGTGGCTGTGAAATCTGAGTTGTATGCATATCAATGGATGAGTCATTCAAGATAATTACGGTACTCTGGGACCTCCTTCAACCAAAATGTTTAATTTTTCTCTCATGCATTTCCCTTTAACAGAATAAATGTCTGGTTTCTAGTTCAGACTGTTCCAACCCCTTCTGTGCGTTTCTAAGGAGAACATCTTTAGAAATTTGCCTTTTGAAGTTCATTTTTAGAACCCCCATGGATTAGAAGTTCTAAGTGGAATAGGGTGAACCGGTTCACATGTACAGTAATGTAAATGTGAATTGTGTGCACTTCATCATATGTGATTCATGGAGCGGACTGAATTTTTCTGATGTTACTCTCTGACTCCTGTCTATAAAATAGGGAAGGACACGTTTATTCGAATATCCAAATGGACGTTTGTATTCGTAAAGTTGTGTAGTTCTGTGTAAAAAAAATCTTACTTTTTTTGTGCCTATTTTATAAAAAAAATAAGCTTTGTCTTGATTACATAAAATGATATACCATGACATTCTTAATTTAATAAAACAACCTTTTGAATGTCGTTTTTATGACATAGTTTTTATTTAGCCCTTCAGTCAGGCCTGACAACGGTATGCTATTTTCCCCTCTTCAAATAGCGATTACAGGCGCTCACCTAACGGAGGACCTGACACAGATCAATGCAGTACACTCACCAGAAAATATTTTTGTAACAGAATCAGTTATATATATCATGGAGAACATCTCTGTTTTTGTTAGCCCAAAACTACCGGAGCAAAGCGCCTGTCCTCTGTTGTACTGCCCTCAGCATATGTGTCATTCTGATTCGTCAAGCGAGTAAAGAGCAACAAAACTGTCATGATATTATTTGAATAGTGAATGAAGTTAAAATGCCCATCCCTAGTATAAAATACAGTGTAGGCTTTTGAATGGGACCAGAGACCATGAAAATTGAAGACAAATGTATCATTGACTCCTACTCAGAAGTCATGTGTTTGAATGTCTGTGTGTGTGCCATGACGCCAACAACATGTGTGTTGTCAGTCAACTACAGTACATGCTATCAATACCTTGAGTGGATGTGTGCCTCTCTGTTCTTGTGCGACTGTACTGAAGCCATAGGTTTACATTCTTAGAGAAAAAAGGAGCTATCTAGAACCTTAAAGGATTCTTCGTCTGTCCCCATAGGAGAACCTTTTGAAGAACTGTTTTTGGTTGCAGGTAAAACCCTTTTGGATTCCATGTGTTCTCCTATGTGGACGAGCAGTTAATTGAAGACATTTGGCCCCGGGGGTAGCAATTCCAGACCCTGCTGCTCAGTAATGACTGTTTAATGCAGTGTTCAGCGGCCTGACATGGGTCTGTTAGCACCTCCTGAAAACAGTTTTTCACGTCGCCACCAAGCGTACAAGGTGTGATATGCTGTGCCTGTCTCTGTGCCACGTGAAAGACTCATCATTTCCTCAACGAAACCTTCACAAGGAACATACTGATCGAGATAGGTAATAAAGCTTTTATGTTACCCAATCTATTGTACCAGTGTTACTGTAACATTTGCATTTGTATTTGTATTGGCTAGCTACGTGCCCCTCTCCCCCAACTCAATCGTCATCTGTAGCATTTTGATTTGAGTGATTAAAAAAAATAAAAAAATTGTTTGCAGTTGTATTAATAAGACTGGTGTATTTATTTCACAAAAAATAATGGATATTGTCAGCTATTTGATGTAATACAATGAGGATGTTTGGCTTCAATGTGGCAACGTGGCTCTCCGGTACAGTCAGTAGTGAGCCGCGGAGGTGGGAGCGCAGCGCATCAAGGCTGTGTTGGTATTCCGACCAAGTTGCACTTTGCCATCCCGAGAGAGAGGCCATACATAATGGATTAATTGTTGCATGCTTTCTCATGTACAGGGTCATGGGTTAGTATTCCATGCAATCGTCCAGCGCTCGATAGGTCACCTAAACACCCATGCCACTCACAACCATTTGCAAATCTGCGGAAATCACTCAATTAAGTCCACGGGAGTGCTACAACATACAAAATATGATTCTCAAACAGACGGAACGATCGCTGTTTCAGTATTACTTATCACAGACACATTTGACGCCTGCCTGACTTCTGCCTTTTTTCTCTCACACACACACACACACACACACACACACACACACACACACACACACACACACACACACACACACACACACACACACACACACACAGCCGTAGTCTGCCGGGAGAAAGACTTTGTGAATGTCAATGCGATTCAGCAGTGACAGCGAGCCATGTCAGCAGTGAAATGGGTCCAGTGTCGAACGGAATGTAATGACTCAGAAGCCTATCAGGAGTCAGAATGCCGGACAGTCGCCACTTTGTCGTGACGCACCTGGGAAAGGTGACAGACAGACAGGCAGGCAGGCTGGCAGGAAGACGCGCAAGCCCTTCAAGGGATGTTCTCTTGCCTGGCTGCAAATATGTCCCCCTCCTCATTTTTATTGATGGCTGCTCCCCTGTGAGAAGCTCAGGGATATTGGTTCTGTCTACACCTGAGTAAGAATTCTGGCCCCAGTTTCGTTCTTATACTTTGTCTTTTTAGCATTTGACATCTATTCGAGGGAGATTGAGACCCCTAGATCAAAAAGACAACGTTCCAACCTCAAAATTATGCCAGTATATAAGCTATTACAATCAAGACTGAAGTCGTTATTGAAATATTTGTCCAGATTATTGTTTAGCAACAGAGTTTATTTTATTTGTGTCATAATACTAGCTGAAGATCTAGCTTGCCATATAGGGATTCCTTTCCAGATTTAGTCATACCTAGTTCTGGGTTGCCTGCCATGATTTGATAAAGATACATTGTGTCATTATAAGGATAATATGAGCATCCTATTGTAAATGCAATGAAACCATAGCAACAACAAACATGTCCTTATGACAAAGTGATGTAATGTCCATGGAAACAATATTTATCAAGCTGGTTAAATAACCATTTATCTTAAATATCCAGGCTGCCAGGTAGATATGCTCCCACACCTTTGAAATAATTTGTTTCGATCCATGTTTTAGATAAGAAAAACGGAAAGGCCATCTACTCATAAGCATGAAATGGCAAACAAATTGTATTGCTGTGGGGGGAAATGAAAAGCTTGAAATAGCTCCCTACGTCACAACTGCAAATTGTATTGCTGTGGGGAGAATTGAAAAGCTAGAAATAGCTCCACACGTCACAACTGCAGATGAGGTAGCTCTTAAACCAAATAATCAGATGTGTAATTAGAATTTAATACTAACGCTTCTTAAATTAATACAGAAATAGTGTCACATCCAAGCATTCTCAGTTCCCTGTGAACAGTATATTTAGACAATCTTCCCCAGAATATTTGAATTGCATATTACGACAGCCCGCTCATTTCAAAGGCTTGCTACATTACACTTTGATCACCTCGCTGACAAGAGCATGAGCTGCTTCTAAGTGTTAAAGGTAATAAGGGAATGCGGGGAAGTGTGGGAGAGTGAGAAGCTTGGATCAGTTTCGTCCCTGGAAGTCCCGAAGATGAGACTCCGTCAGATCAAGAGGGATTTTTTTCTTTGACACCGCCCTACCTAGGTAAATCACAGACAACCTCAAAAAAAAAAGTCCCAGGAATTGATTGTCAGAGTGAAAGGCGGCCATTTTGTTTCCTAACGACCTAAAGATAAACATCGGCAGTTCGCATGGGGGATACAACATGGAGGAGGATTAGAGGGTGGTAGTCACGTAGCTAAAGATGAAGAAGACGGAACAGAATGCCTGAGATGCACAGGGCTAATGGAATTAACAAGCTGCTTGTTCAAGTTGTTCATACCAAACGTGCTCCTCTGTGAAGATTAAAGACTGTCATTGTCGCTGCCAAGGACATCTTATCAGGAGTATCTATTTTCTGGATCCCAAGAGTGCTGAAACAACAAAAGTATACATTTAAGCCATATTTTTTTTTATATATTCACTACCAGTGAAAAGTTTTAGAATACCTACTCATTCAAGGGTTTTTCTTTATTTTTACTATTTTATACATTGTAGAATAATAGTGAAGACATCAAAACTATGAAATAACACGTGGTAATTAAACAAACTATTAAACAAATCAAAATATATTTCATATTTCAGATTCTTCAAATAGCCACCCTTTGCCTTGATAACAGCTTTGCACACTCTTGGCATTCTCTCAACCAGCTTCACCTGGAATGCTTTTCCAACAGTCTTGAAGGAGTTCCCACATATGCTGAGCACGTGTTGGCTGCTGTTCCTTCACTCTGCGGTCCAACTCATCCCAAACCATCTCAATTGGGTTGAGGTTGGGTGATTGTGGAGAACAGGTCATCTGATGCAGCACTCCATCACCCTCCTTGGTAAAATTGCCCTTACACAGCCCAGAGGTGTGTTGGGTCATTGTCCTGTTGAAAAACAAATGATAGTCCCACTAAGCCCAAACCAGATAGAATCGCTGCAGAATTCTGTGGTAGCCATGCTGGTTACGTGTGCCTTGAATTCTAAATAAATACCAGCAAAGCACCCCTACACCATAACACTTCCTCCTCCATGCTTTATGGTGGGAAAAACACATGCAGAGATCATCCGTTTACCCACACCGCGTCTCACAAAGACACGGCGGTTGGAACCAAAAATCTCCAATTTGGACTCCAAATTTCCACCGGTCTAATGTCCATTGTTCGTGTTTCTTGGCCCAAGCAAGTCTCTTCTTCTTAATGGTGTCCTTTAGTAGTGATTTCTTTGCAGCAATTTGACCATGAAGACCTGGCTCCTCTGAACAGTTGTCTTTTACTTGAACTCTGTGAAGCATTTATTTGGGCTGCAATTTCTGAGGGTGGTAATGAACTTATCCTCTGCAGCAGAGGTTACTCTGGGTCTTCCTTTTTCCTGTGGCGGTCCTCATGAGAGCCAGTTTCATCATAGCGCTTGATTGTTTTTGCGACTGCACTTCAAGAAACTTTCAAAGTTCTTGAAATGTTATATTATTGACTGACCTTCATGTTTTAAAGTAATGATGGACTGTCATTTCTCTTTGCTTATTTGAGCTGTTCTTGCCATAATATGGACTTGGTCTTTTACCAAATAAAGCTATATTCTGTATACCACCCCTACCTTTTCACAACACAACTGATTGGCTCAAACGCATTAAGAAGGAAAGAAATTCCACAAATTAACTTTTAACAAGGCACACCTGTTAATTGAATTGCATTCCAGGTGAATACCTCATGAAGCTGGTTGAGAAAATGCCAAGAGTGTGCAAAGCTGTCATCTAGGCAAAGGGTGGCTATTTGAAGAATCTTAAATATAAAATATATTTTGATTTGTTTAACACTTTTTTGTTTACTGCATGATTCCATATGTGTTATTTCATTGTTTTGATGTTTGATTCTACAATGTAGAAAATAGTAAAAATAAAGAAAATCCCTTGAATGAGTAGGTGTTCTAAACTTTTCACCGGTAGTGTATATGTATGCTGTCTGCCTCTATGTTGTCATTTGTCACTTTAAGAACTTTAGGTCGGGCTGTTGGTGTCTCTGTGATGTCTGCTATCCCTGGTGGATAACTGTATGACGTTAGCATATTAAATAGCCTATTTTTCCATCTCATCCCCTACACGCTCGAATGAGATGGGTAAATATATTTCTAATTATTTTCGTACAATATTCAATTGCCTTTGTTGATTTTACAGGTCTTGATTTGCTGATGTAAAAGAACAGGCAAATATCTCTGCCTCGTGTCTATTTGCAAAGGCCTCCCAAATTCAACTTAATTAACATAGTTGACCACAGCTCACTGGTACATTTGAACCATTAATGAACGCATTAAAAAGTCATCACCCAACGAGTTCGTGCTACTCCTTACATCTGATGACTCGTGCTACGAGTGGACATACAAAAGCTACAATCAAACCAACCCACCGTTGAAAATTCCCTCTGCCCAGGCAAACAGGACACGTCTGTATGACATGAATTCTTTTAAGCATTTAAACCAACCAAAGTCAATTACATACGGTTCAGTTATAAGACAAATCAATTATCTCGTTTTATTTGTATTGTACTTAGGCAACAAAATAGCTTTGTTTGGTGGCACAAAACACTTTAACTGCTCCACTTTTCTCTTTTTCAGCAAGGGCAATTTGGGCTTTCAGCACTGCTGGGGCAGTGCTGCATCAGAATATCAACTCTGGGCCAAAACACTGCCTGCATACATCATAAGCTAAAAATGGGCTAAAAGACATCTGAAGCAGTTTTTTGACTCAAGATATTATATTAAACATTTGAGCAACACTGCCAATGGATATGCCTTCATGCTGTCAGATGACACATCTGAGAAGAACAATGACACACTGAATATGTTATATTTTGTTGTCAGTTTGGATATTTCAATAAGACGGTATGATCTCCAAATTATACATTTCATACTGGTGTTGAGTATTAAAGACTCGTGATCTTGGTAGGATGTTGTACTACTCCACATATTGTAGGCTCATGGTTGTAGTACCAAAAACCATATTTCTGTCGATCTAGAACCCATTGATTTCAACTCCCTAACAAATCCCCCAAAAGCCTTAGAATTCTAGCACACAATGATAAAAAACGATTTCGTTTGAGTTCTAAACCACACTAAATCAAATCAAATTTGATTGGTCACATACACGTCATTAGCAGATGATATTGCGGGTGTTGCGAAATGCTTGTGCTTCTACCTTCGACAGTACAGTAATATCTAACAAGTAAAATCTAACAAATTACACAACATATACCCAATACACACAAATCTAAGTAGGAATACATTTAGACTATATACATATGGATGACCAATGTCAGAGCGGAATGGACTAAGATACAGTAGAATAGTATAGAATACAGTATATACAGTCGTGTCCAAAAGTCTTGAGAATGACAAAAAATATACATTTTCACATGTCTGCTTTCTCAGTTTGTATGATGGCAATTTGCATATACTCCAGAATGTTATGAAGAGTGATCAGATGAATTGCAATTAATTGCAAAGTCCCTCTTTGCCATGCAAATAAACGGAATCCCCAAAACACATTTCCACTGCATTTCAGCCCTGACACAAAAAGACCAGCTGACATCATGTCAGTGATTCTCTCGTTAACACAGGTGTGAGTGTTGACGAGGACAAGGCTGGAGATCACTCTGTCGTGCTGATTGAGTTCGAATAACAGACTGGAAGCTTCAAAAGGAGGGTGGTGCTTGGAATCATTGTTTTTCCTCTGTCAATCATGGTTACCTGCAAGGAAACGCGTGCCGTCATCATTGCTTTGCACAAAAAGTGCTTCACAGGCAAGGATATTGCTGCCAGTAAGATTGCATCTAAATCAAGCATTTATCGGATCATCAAGAACTTCAAGGAGAGTGGTTCAATTGTTGTGAAGATGGCTTCAGGGCGTCCAAGAAAGTCCAGCAAGCGCCAGGACCATCTCCTACAATTGATTAAGCTGTGGGATCGGGGCACCACCAATACAGAGCTTGCTCAGGAATGGCAGCAGGCAGGTGTGAGTGCATCTGCACGAACAGTGAGGCGAAGACTTTTGGAGGATGGCCTGGTGTCAAGAAGGGCAGCAAAGAAGCCACTTCTCTCCAGGAAAAACATCAGGAACAGACTGATATTCTGCAAAAGGTACAGGGATTGGACTGCTGAGGACTGGGGTAAAGTCATTTTCTCTGACGAATCCCTTTTTCGATTGTTTGGGGCATCCGGAAAAAAGCTTGTCCGGAGAAGACAAGGTGAGCGCTACCATCAGTCCTGTGTCATGCCAACAGTAAAGCATCCTGAGACCATTCATGTGTGGGGTTGCTTCTCAGCCAAGGGAGTGGGCTCACTCACAATTTTGCCAAAGAACACAGCCATGAATAAAGAATGGTACCAACACATCATTCGAGAGCAACTTCTCCCAACCATCCAGGAACAGTTTGGTGACGAACAATTTTTCCAGCATGGTGGAGCACCTTGCCATAAGGCAAAAGTGATAACTAAGTGGCTCAGGGAACAAATCATCGATAGGTTGGGTCCATGGCCAGGAAACTCCCCAGACCTTAATCCCATTGAGAACTTGTGGTCAATCCTCAAGAGGCGGGTGGACAAACAAAAACCGACAAATTCTGACAAACTCCAAGCATTGATTATGCAAGAATGGGCTGCCATCAGTCAGGATGTGGCCCAGAAGTTAATTGACAGCATGCCAGGGCAGATTGCAGAGGTCTTGAAAAAGAAGGGTCAACACTGCAAATATTGACTCTTTGCATCAACTTCATGTAATTGTCAATAAAAGCCTTTGACACTTATGAAATGCTTGTAATTATACTTCAGTATTCCATAGTAACATCTGACAAAAATAAAGACACTGAAGCAGCAAATTTAGTGAAAAATAATATTTGTGTCATTCTCAAAACATTTGGCCACGACTGTACAGTTGAAGTCGGAAGTTTACATACACCTTAGCCAAATACATTTAAACTCAGTATTTCACAATTCCTGACATTTAATCCTCGTAAAAATTCCCTGTCTTAGGCCAGTTAGGATCACCACTTTATTGTAAGAATGTGAAATGTCAGAATAATAGTAGAGAGAATGATTTATTTCAGCTTTTATTTCTTTCACCACATTCCTAGTGTATCAGTTTACATACACTCAATTAGTATTTGGTATCATTGCCTTAAAATTGTTTAACTTGGGTCAAACATTTTGGGTAGCCTTCCATAAGCTTTCCACAATAAGTTGGGTGAATTTTGGCCCATTCCTCCTGACAGAGCTGGTGTAACTGAGTCAGGTTTGTAGGCCTCCTTGCTTGCACACACTTTTTAGTTCTGCCCACACATGTTCAATATGATTGAGGTCAGGGCTTTGTGATGGCCACTCCAATACCTAGACTTGTTTATCCTTAAGCCATTTGCCACAACTTTGGAAGTATGCTTGAGGACATTGTCCATTTGGAGACCCATTTGCGACCAAGCTTTATCTTCCTGACTGATGTCTTGAGATGTTGCTTCAATATATCCACATAATTGTCCTTTCTCATGATGCCATCTATTTTGTGAAGTGCACCAGACCCTCCTGCAGCAATGCACCCCCACAACATGATGCTGCCACCCCCGTGCTTCACGGTTGGGATGGTGTTCTTCGGCTTGCCAGCATCCCCCTTTTTCCTCCAAACATAACGATGGTCATTATGGCCAAACTGTTCTATTTTTGTTTCATCAGACCAGAGCACATTTCTCCAAAAAGTACAATCTTTGTCCCCATGTGCAGTTGCAAACCGTAGTCTGGCTTTTTTATGGCGGTTTTGGAGCAGTGGCTTCTTCCTTGCTGAGCGGTCTTTCAGGGTATGTCGATATAGGACTCATTTGACTGTGGATATAGATACTTTTGTACCTGTTTCCTCCAGCATCTTCACAAGGTCCTTTGCTGTTGTTCTGGGATTGATTTGCACTTTTCGCACCAAAGTACGTTCATCTCTAGGAGAGCGGCATGACAGCTGCGTGGTCCCATGGTGTTTATACTTGCGTACTATTATTTGTACAGATGAACGTGGTACCTTCAGGCGTTTGGAAATTGCTCCCAAGGATGAACCAGACTTTGGAGGTCTACAATTTTTTTTCTGAGGTCTTGGCTGATTTCTTTTGATTTTCCCATGATGTCAAGCAAAGAGGCACTAAGTTTGAAGGTAGGCCTAGAAATACATCCACAGGTACACCTCCAATTGACTCAAATTATGTCAATTAACCTATCAGAAGCTTCTAAAGCCATGACATCATTTTCTGGAATTTTCCAAGCTGTTTGAAGGCACAGTCAACTTAGTGTATGTAAACTTCTGACCCACTGGAATTGTGATGCAGTGAATTATAAGTGAAATAATCTGTCTGTAAACAATTGTTGGAAAAATTACTTGTGTCATGCACAAAGTAGATGTCCTAACCGACTTGCCAAAACTATAGTTTGTTAACAAGAAATTTGTGGAGTGGTTGAAAACGAGTTTTAATGACTCCAACCTAAGTGTATGTAAACTTCCGACTACAAATGTACATATACAATGAGTAATGCAGGATATGTAAACATTGTTAAGTGAATGAGATACCTTAGAATGGTATAGGAAACAGTATATACATATGAGATGAGTCATGCCAGATATATTAACATTATTAAAGGGACTAGTGTTCCAATCCTTAAAGTGGCCAGTGATTTCTAGTCTATGCCTTTTGGCAGCAGCCTCTAATGTGCTAGTGATGGCTGTTTAACAGTCGGATGGCCTTGAGATAGAAGCTGTTTTTCAGTCTCTCTGTCCCAGCTTTGATGCAACTGTACTGACCTCGCCTTCTGGATGATAGTGGGGTGAACAGGCAGTGGCTTGGGTGGTTGTTGTCCTTGATGATATTTTTGGCCTTCCGTAGACATCGGGTGCTGTAGGTGTCCTGGAGGGCAGGTAGTTTGCCTCCAGTGATGTGTACGCTGAGGTCCCGTCGATGTAGGTAGGGGGGTGCACACACTGTTGTTTCCTGAAGTCCACGATCATCTCCTTTGTTTTGTTGACATTGAGTGAGAGGTTGCAATCATCCTCTCATAAGCCACCAAATCTTCCGGAACCCGCATAGCACACATTTTTTTCTACACCCATTTTCTGGGCTATAATAAGCGATAATCATGCCTTTATATGCACCAGTCAATCTGTAAAAGACTTAACCTGGTTGGAATGGCAATTAGGGCCAATTAAGGTCTCCAATGTTGGTCTTTGTAAAGTGCAGTCACATACAGTATGTAATTCAACGGCATGCCCCTGGGGGAACAGGTTGCTTTGTGTCACGCCTTTCTCTCTTATTTTGCTGAATATTTCATAAGCCACCCTACCGAGGGTGGCCTAGCTGTTAAGTGATGCCTGACCTGTCGAGCTTGTGCGACTTTGAAATATGTTCCCCCCCGTCCCTAATTCTAGTCCCCCCTCTCTCCACTCTACCTCAATAGAACAATAGGGGAGAGGATCATACTAGTCATATTGCGTGACTAGAGGAGCGTAATGATATTTGTTTACACTACTATAGATGTTCCTGAGCTTTACATGACCATGAGTGAATAACCGGTATTGTTTTTGCAGATACAACGACCTTCTAGTTGTAGCTCAAGCGATTGATCGTTTTTTGCTGTGCTGGACTCCGCCTCTGAGTTGATGTTGTCAACGTCAGGATATTAATGATCGGCCTGATAGAGGATATTCTAACGACGCTGCGGATAAGACACAGCATTTGATTGTTTATTGGTGAAGTGCTCATTTAATAATCTTATCAGAACAAATGCTCCACTTATTAAAGAATGGGCAAAGCTTTGGGAGAATAAAATGAAATGAGTGCTAGGATGGATCTTGCCGGAGATTAATCACTCAGACATCAATAGATTGTGACAGTTAGCCGAGGCAGCCGCTTCCTTACCATATTTTCCCAGTGCTGACAGTGAAATGGGTGGACCCCATTCATGTAAACACAGCTCTCCTAATATATTTGTAAATGGAAGTATCAGGGTAATTTCGCCACGGCCGTCCCTGGAATATTAAGGACATTATTCGGCTCAGGGACGATGCCTCATCTCTCTCTCCTTTCCTCCTCACCCAACCCCCTCCCTCCCTCCCTCCCTCCCTCCCTCCCTCCCTCCCTCCCTCCCTCGATAACACGGGAGGATGGTTTCACTCTCTGAGGGAAGAGAGTGCAGCAGAAGCAGCCAACCGTTGTTGGTGCTGTTTCTTTGTTGAGATATTTTTCCTCTCTTCCTCTGTTACGTCCAGTCAGAGCGCCTTTCCCAGTCGTCCCTGGAGTATAACACTCGAGAGCCAGTAGCAAATCCCATTATGTCAATACAGCTGGCATGGTCACAGAGCCCAACAAGAGGCGACACACGTGTTTAGCAAGGGGGCACCAAAATAGTAAACACAGGCTAGTGTCTTGTGTGAGACTTCCCACTGGGCACAGACATCAATTCAACGTCTATTTCACGTTGGTTCAATGTCATTTCATTGAAATAGCATGGAAACAACGTTGATTCAACTAGTATGTGTGCCCAGTGGGTCTTACTATACCAGAACAGTGACGCTTGGTGCGCCCCCCCCCCCCCCCCCCCCCCCCCAACACCACCACTGCCCAGTCTACTTTGGAATGAAGTAAACGAGAACTTGAGCAAATTTGAAATCTCAGGGCATTAAACTTTCAGAAGATTTAGACTACACTGGCAGTCCCCTATAGGCACGTTTTATGTTGGAAGTGTAAAGAAACAGTATAAAAAGAGGGATCCAAGTGAGGATGACATGAACCGACTGGATATATTTGGATTTCGTTTTCTTGTTTTGTTTGTGGATTGTATTGGTTTGAACGTGTTAGCTGAGAGAGCAGTCTAAAAGACAATTTGTTCTCGATTTCTCTTTTCACACTTAAGCTAGTGTGTCCATCATGTGTACATCCAAGTTTGTCTCTGATCTTACAGGTGAAGTATGCTCTTGATTCCAGTTGAAATACCAAAATGTCCGCCTGTCATATCACCTTTTTTTTTCACGTTGCAGTGAATTATCGGTTGGCTATATATTGTCAATCTCAATCAACCTTGAAATCTCATCACTAATAGAGGTTACATATATATTTGCTTAAAACAGTAGATTTTCCGAGTGATTTATACAAATCTAAATCTGATTGTGACAGTGAGAATATGCCTTAATTAGTGTGATTTCACACAAAGCGATTTGATCACTTCGAGAAAACATACCATCACAAGATATGCTTGCGGCTTAAAAGGTTTGATCTACAGATGGGGAAGGAAACGGTGCTTTCTTGAGAGGAGGCTCTTAGTTGTGATTGGGAAAAAAAGACCCCTGTAGAAATTGCAACACAGTGCAGCTCTTATTTTCCTCCCGATTGATACTAATTGGCAGCGGAGTGTCTTCCTGACAGAGCTCTCGCCCCCAGCACCTCCCGCGCGCGAGCGTGATGAACTGCCAACTCCGGAAATCATCCCAAGTTTAACTGGGAAGGATCATCAAGGCCTTTAAAAATATGCTGGGAACAAAGTTTTCTCTCTGTTCCCGGGCCTTCTCACAGACATCTAAGGCATGCTCGCTCTCTCTTTCTCTCCTTCTCCCAGGTTTTGTGAAATGAAATCTTTATATTAGTCATAAACTCGATTACAAGAGAGACATGACACAGTCATAGGATCTACTAAACAAGCCTGCTTCCTTCGTCTTTATGAAGTGACATGGAACTGTATTTACAGAACAGCAAAGCTATGTATGTAAACCTATACTGTATATAATTAGGGTGATTTATGCTACTTAATTACAAATAAAATAAAAAGAAAGCTTTAGACATGGAGACTTAAACCCACCCCATGGTCTCAGAGCTAACAGCTTACTGCGTTTATGTCTGTTTGATATTTCAAGGGGGTTTTCTGTGTGCAGATTCATTGGCTATGCTGGGATATAGATCTAGAGAAATATTGCCCAAAATTAATTTAGCACCCCAGCACTGACAACACACATTTTTCATACAGATGAAATTGACTCCACTTTAAGATATAATTTTGTTTTTGTTCATGTGGCTTAGACTACAATTTACTTTTTTCCAGGGCTATGTAATCTGACACTTGACAAAGTGCAGTCGGGTTTAATGGATGAATGACGGTATCTACCTGGTCTGCCAGTATAGCTTTCATTAAAGGCTAGAGGCTGGTCTTTCATATACTGTATCTGCCCTCGGTTCATAAGCCTTCGCCAGCTTGTTGGGCTGAGTTATTATTAGCAGAGTGATATTGTCTGTATGTTTGTTCCAAGACATTACAAAAGAGAGTTCTGAGGATAAATGTGTTTCTATTCCACCATTTTGGAAAATGGATTGTCAAGATTGACAAATGCAATATGTCCCCGTCCTGTACCTCTGCCTAATATACAGGTAGAGTTATTACAGCCAGGTCAGTTTTGTAACCTTGCTGAAAAAGTATTAAGTTGTGATAAAACATTAGCCTGCCACACATCAGCCGCCCCCTAAAATTTTCTTTGGAAAAACATATTTTTTCTGCCTTTGGTTGCACTTGCCCCCTTGACGGGTCATTAATCGCAAAATGGCCAGGTATCTTTTTGAAGAGGACAGGGTAATGCGGGGGATGATAAATTGAGTTTATGGTGAACTATTTGATTCAATCTCTGGCAGTAAATCTCTCTCTCTCTCATTGGCTAACTTCTCTCATCACAGATGATTTGATTCAGAGCGACTCACTTGAAACAAATCTCTTATGACAGGTTGGGATCCCCTCAGAGTCACTGCCCCCTAAAGAGGTCAATGACAAGAATAATTATTTATTTTGCCTAGGCCGAACAATTTTGGGGGGATTTTTTTCTACCCAAAAGACAAAAAACAAGTTGTGTGTGAAAAGGGCTCTGGTAGTGGGTTCATCGTTTAACGCCCTGCATGAACCGAACAACAATAGATGCGTAAAATATGGTTTAGAGTGCTGTTAAAATGGAAGAGAACTGTCTGTACAGTAGAAGACCAAACATGAAGGTCACCTCTCTTTCCCACTTGACTGACTCAGATCATCAATCTCCCCCAATGAGGGAGTAGAGGTCTAGCTCACTACACACCATCTCTTGTTGTCTGGAGCTCGCCTCACTCCCAGAGGCTATACAGTACCCAGCTTTGCCAAGCCCTCCTAAATGTGCCAAATTGGGGTCTGCCTCAAGGTGCGCATCTCTAAAAACCCATTGGGTCCCATTCAGTTAATGGTGTCCGGGCTTCCCTCAGGCTTGTCTGCAAACTGGATTTATTTGGACCTCCGCCAGCAATTTGGCAACCCTGTCGCTGCCATACCTGTGGAGGTAGTCATATAGTATTGTCTTTTTTGGCAGCATCGCGCTACGTTAGTACTGTTGTGTAGTGCCTCTGAGAGAACCCAGCATATCTCCATAGGCTGCAGGGCTTTTGCCAAGACCTGGCCAATTTCACTGAAGTCCGAATACCCTCTGCTTTCTATCGTTATGGAGATCGTGTACTATGACCATCTGTCTTTCACAGCACCAAGAGACATCCCAGAACCCTCTGCTTTAACCTATTAGAGTGAAGGATGTGGTCAACCCATCTCGGTAATTTGCAGTGTTTCGTGTTTTTGGAGTTGCACCAGCTAGTAGTGTACAGAAGTCTTGTCACTGAGTTACATAACTCATACCTGTATAATGATATATATTATAATATACTGAGCAAAAATATAAACGCAACATGCAACAAATTCAATGAGTTACAGTTCATAAAATTCATTAGGCGCTAATCTATGGATATCACCTGACTGGGAAGGGGCACAGCCATGGGGAGCCAGGCCCAGCCAATCAGAATGAGTTTTTCCCCACAAAAGGGCTTTATTACAGACAGAAATACTCCTCAGTTTCATCAGCTGTCTGGGTGGCTGGTCTAAGACGATCCCACACATGAAAAACATGAAAGTGGAGGTCCTGGGCTGGCGTGGTTACACGTGGTCTGCAGTTGTGAGGCCAGTTGGACATACTGCCAAATTCTCTAAAATGACATTGGAGGAAGTTTATGGTAGAGAAATTAACATTTTATTCTCTGGCAACAGCTCTGGTGGACATTCCTGCGTTCAGTATGCCAATCGCATGCTCCCTCAAAACTTGAGACATCTGTGGCATTGTGTTGTGTGACAAAATTGCACATTTTAGAGTGGCCTTTTATTGTCCCCAGTACAAGGTGCAATGATCATGCTGTTTAATCAGGTTCTTGATATGCCACACCTGTCAGGTGGATGGATTATCTTGGCAAATGATACATGCTCACTAACAGGGATGTAAACAATTTTGTGCGAAACATTTGAGATAAATAAGCTTTTTGTGCATATGGAACATTTTCTGGGATCTTTTATTTCAGCTAATGGGACTAACACTTTACATGTTGCGTTTATATTTTTGTTCACTGTACAGTGTATATATATATATATACACTGCTCAAAAAAATAAAGGGAACACTTAAACAACACAATGTAATTCCAAATCAATCACACTTCTGTGAAATCAAACTGTCCACTTAGGAAGCAACACTGATTGACAATACATTTCACATGCTGTTGTGCAAATGGAATAGACAAAAGGTGGAAATTATAGGCAATTAGCAAGACACCCCCAATAAAGGAGTGATTCTGCAGGTGGTGACCACATACCACTTCTCAGTTCCTATGCTTCCTGGCTGATGTTTTGGTCACTTTTGAATGCTGGCGGTGCTCTCACTCTAGTGGTAGCATGAGACGGAGTCTACAACCCACACAAGTGGCTCAGGTAGTGCAGCTCATCCAGGATGGCACATCAATGCGAGCTGTGGCAAGAAGGTTTGCTGTGTCTGTCAGCGTAGTGTCCAGAGCATGGAGGCGCTACCAGGAGACAGGCCAGTACATCAGGAGACGTGGAGGAGGCCGTAGGAGGGCAACAACCCAGCAGCAGGACCGCTACCTCCGCCTTTGTGCAAGGCGGAGCACTGCCAGAGCCCTGCAAAATGACCTCCAGCAGGCCACAAATGTGCATGTGTCAGCATATGGTCTCACAAGGGCTCTGAGGATCTCATCTCGGTGAGATGAGATCCACAAAAAACAGTGGGAAAAGGCTGCCTAACTATGATCCCCAATCAGAGACAACGATAGACAGCTGCCTCTGATTGGGAACCATACCAGGCCAACATAGAAATACAAAAACTAGCGTACCCACCCTAGTCACACCCCGACCTAACCAAATTAGAGAATAAAAGGCTCTCTAAGGTCAGGGCGTGACAAATTTACAACATTACAATTGTCTACACTGCATTTCTGATCAATTTTAGATTATTTTAATGGACAAAAAATATGCTTTTCTTTCAAAAACAAGGACATTTCTAAGTGACCCCAAACTTCTAAACGGTAGTTTATATGTAATATAATTTTAGGTTCAACTTGAATTGTTGTCTCTACGACAATTCTCTTAGAGAGGTGTTACTTGACATGTGTCATGGATTCAAAACAGTTGTATTAGCAAATATGCTAACAGTGCATGGCGGCTAATGTTTGGTGAATGAAAGGCCTGTGTGTTTTTTTACCCAGGACTCTCACTCCATTGGCACAAACCTGAATTCCCTGTCGACGTGTACTACCCACTCAGTCTGCGCGGCCAACCAGTTTAGACAAGGCTCAGCAGTCTTGGCCCAAACCTGTCAAAGGCTACTAGGTCATCTGCCTGTTAGCGAATAAAGAGTCCCCTTTCCATTCAGAGCCAGAATACACTGGCGCACTGGTCCAGCACCCTAGGACTGTGCCCGGGCATGACTCTATGATGACAAATCAAAACGGTGGCTCTCTTAACATCAGCTTTCAGGCTTCACTTGTGGAGTCAATGCAGGAACTTTCAAGGCAATTGGCTTGTAGTATAGCATAATTATATAACATAGTCCTAGCATATAGCGTATGTTCCCAGTTGTAGTTAGATGCGGTTTGGGTTTATGTAGTCTCCAATTTAGTACAGAAGACAATGACAATTGCATCTGTCTCTCTACCGTTTCTTTATTATTCACAACTGTGCATGCATTGACACTTATACATGCTACTGATTAGAGGTCGACCGATTAATCTGCATGGCCGATTAATTAGGGCCGATTTCAAGTTTTCATACCAATCGGTAATCTGCATTTTTGGACGCCGATTATGGCCGATTACATTGCACTCCACGAGGAGACTGCATGGCAGGCTGACCACCTGTTACGCGAGCGCAGCAAGGAGCCAAGTTAAGTTGCTAGCTAGCATTAAACTTATCTTATAAAAAACAGTCAATCTTAACATAATCACTAGTTAACTACACATGGTTGATGATTTTACTAGTCTATCTAGTGTGTCCTGCGTTGCATATAATCAATGTGGTGCCTGTTAATTTATCATCGAATCACAGCCTACTTCGCCTAACGGGTGATGATTTAACAAGCGCATTCGTGAAAAAATCACTGTCGTTGCACCAATGTGTATCTAACCATAAACATTGATGCCTTTCTTAAAATCAATACACAAGTACGTTTTTTAAACCTGCATATTTAGTGAATATTGCCTGCTAACATGAATTTATTTTAAATAGGGAAATTGTGTCACTTCTCTTGCGTTCTGTGCAAGCAGAGTCAGGGTATATGCAGCAGTTTGGGCCGCTTGGCACGTTGCGATCTGTGTGAAGACCATTTCATCCTAACAAAGACCGTAATTGATTTGCCTGAATTTTACATAATTATGACATAACTAATAGAGGAATTAGTTTCCTATGTGTTCGTTAACCAATTCAATTATAACAAAGCAAACACTCTGTCCGTTTCTAAGAATTTGTAAGGTTCTTATTTGCATAAAATAGACAAAGACCAGCCACCAAATGAATCAATAGCGTTTATTCTCGGGAGCTCTCCCGTGCATATACAAAACAGTTCTTTTTATCCCTTCTCTTAAACTAACGCACATACATTACACACTATATTTGGATTATCTCCTGAAGTCTCACCACAGTTTATTACCACTTAGCTGACAGTTCCAGTCCCCCCCAGATACGGAAAACCTGGAGGGGCTCTCCCTGTCTTATTTTATCTCCACAGAGTTATAGCTGGGTCGGTTCAAACATCGGTTAACGAGTCTCTTTGCCTTCTTTCGGCACACACATACATTCCTTTCTTCCACAATGGTTATCATTTTTAATTACCCCTTGTCCATGCTACATAACCTCTTTCTCATGAACTAACATTATTAATCACTAAAGTAAAAACAGGGTAGAATTCAATTAGTTATAGTTATAGTTAAATGTATACATCGTTTAGTCATTATTCATAAAATTCATAACAATAACATTGAAGGTTGTGCAATGTAACAGCAATATTTAGACTTAGGGTTGCCGCACGTTCGATAAAATACGGAAAGTTTCTGTATTTCACTGAAAGAATAATCATTTTGTTTTGTATAAATGATAGTTTCCGGATTTGACCATATTAATGACCAAAGGCTCGTATTTCTGTGTGTTTATTATTTTATAATTAAGTCAATGATTTGATATTTGATAGAGCAGTCTGACTGAGCGGTGGTAGGTAGCAGCAGGCTCGTAAGCCTTCATTCAAACAGCATTTTCCTGCGTTTGCCAGCAGCTGTTCGCTGTGCTTCAAGCATTGGGCTGTTTATGACTTCAAGCCAATCAACTCCCGAGATTAGGCTGGCAATACTATAGTGCCTATAAGAACATCCAATAGTCAAAGGTATATGAAATACAAATGGTATAGACAGAAATAGTCCTATAATTCCTATAATAACTACAGCCTAAAACTTCTTAACTGGGAATATTGAAGACTCGTGTTAAAAGGAACCATCAGCTTTCATATGTTCTCATGTTCTGGGCAAGGAACATGGCACATATTGCACTTTTACTTTCTTCTCCAACACTGTGTTTTTACATTATTTAAACCAAATTGAACATGTTTCATTGTTTATTTGAGACTAAATTGATTTTATTTATGTATTATATTAAGTTAAAATAAAAGTGTTCGTTCAGTATTGTAATTGTCATCATTACAAATATAATCATAAAAATTGGCCAATTAATCGGTATCTGCTTTTTTTGGGCCTCCAATAATCGGTATCGGTGTTGAAAAATCATAATCGGTCGACCTCTGCTACTGATATTGTAATCTTGTTAATTTTCTCTAGTCATGTATTACATTTTTTTGTTAAAGGGCCATAAACTAGCCTGAGGCAGAGGCAACCATTTATTTTTGTTCAATTTGGATCCCTCTGGATTCCCTTATCTGGAGTATTAATCTACCTGTCTGGACTGTGATATCGAAAGTGATGGATGAATGGATGGTAGCCGGCCAATGCCAATGTCAGCTATTTTTCAGGAGCTATCTGGTATAGACTCACTCAAGCATTAAACTAAATGCCACAGTCCCTTCAAACATCAAAGGGCCCTTTTTGGATTCATTAATTCCAGTCGCAGTCCTCCCCGTCAATTATGGGCCTGATTAAAATGTTTTGGAGTAGTTGTTTGAACTACTTTGAAGCCAAAGACCACTTCGCACATCTCAAGAATGGCACTTGAAATCTCCTTGAAAAAAAAAATGGACTCTAAATATTAATGAACTGTGTGACAGAAACCATTTCTCAGAATTCCATGTTTTATTTACATGGATGTAAGGTCACTTTGTCGTACCTGTTGTTTTCTCAGGTAGGATTACATAAAAACAATAAGAATTATGATAGATGGATCTTAGAAGGATCGGCAAAGGAATTCCTTCGACCTGATTTAGCTGAACTGGTCGACAAACACGGTTGCATCATTCGGCTTCATTTGTTTTGGTCGTGACTCTTTCTCAGTGAAAGTGGAGAACGACAAATGTGCTGAGAAAAGAGCCACCATTATCTGTGGCGACGTAAACACAGCTCTCTCTACCTTCTCTGTTTGCTGTGATGTAACTGCAACCCAATACACAAGCGATGTTAACCTTGTCTTCAATAAAGTACCTAATTAAATATATTCCCATATTCCACAATATTGTAGTGACGTGTTGTAAGGCGTCTCTGTGCAGATGCATACACCTTCCCGGTCATGAGAATGAATACAAATGACACCATCAAGACTTGGCAACTTTTTTTTGTAGAGGAGAGATCTAAAGAACGAAGACTTGGCAACTTGACACTAACTTTAGAAGAAAAAACCTCTGTGTGTAAATTGTGTTTTATCGCCATCTTCCCTTCATTCACAGTCAGGCACTAATTTCCTTTGTCTGGCCCTTTCACAAAGAGCCTTTGAAGAGCTGGCTTTTGAGCTTGTTTATGAGGGGTAGTCATGCTGTTTATTTCCCCCTCATCGGAATGCCACTTCAAGTAATTTTAGAGTGAAATTGAAAATGATTGTTTATGACGTTGATGGTGGTAGTGGTGGGAGTGATGATGATGGTGACTGTCTTTTTATTTTCGTCATTGTCATCATCATCACTTTTTGAATCGTTTTTGTATCCTCTTGGTCTACACAACGCACAAGCCTCTGTCAGCTTCCCTGTGAGCAAGGTGCAAGCAAGCCAGTGTGCTCCTTGCCTTCTGTTTAGCTGAGTCCCTCACTTTCTGAATTGTTAAGCATCAAAGCCATCAAAAAGCCAATTGCTACTAAACTGAATCCAATAGCAGGACACGCAATTAGTGTGAGCCAGTCTCGGTCTAGGATTGCAATACACAGCGTTTTCTCCCCCCTAAAAGTTGTCAATTTACCTCTACAGTAAGACAATTGTGGCTCCCTAAACAGGGCCGATAGAAAGGCCTGAACACTGTGAGTATGCTAATGTGCAGATGGTGCAGTATGCTTCCATGTAGCATTTTGAACCACTTCCCACAGTCCAATTTCTGCTAAACAAAATGCTGATCCATGGGAAATGCTGTCTGAGGAATAACACAGTTAGATTGCAGAGCTCGACGGCACGTAACGGGCCTCAGTTTTTCTGGAGAGGGGATAGCTGGGTATTAATCTAGCCGAGGCGAGAGAAGACAACGTGCTGCGAGAATGCATGGTTGGAGCCGTGTAATCTGAGAACCACTCTAAACATTTAAATCTGCTTCCTTCATATGATTAATGTCGTGTTTTCTCTTGCCATACTCTCCTCAGGTAGGGAATTCTATCAGACATTTAGTCATTCTTTTAGTGTTTTGTGTGTTCTTTAGTCTCGTGCATGGTACACATTGTATAGGTAGGGTGGCTCTCAAACAGAACCTTGATGTCTAAGCTTTATATCCCCTCAGTTTGAGCACCACTCCCACACCAAAACCTGACAACCTGCGCTACTTACTGGTTTGTCTCGTCCTCATGTCTATCTATCAGAAGACAGAAACGTTCCCGAGGCAAAG
This sequence comes from Salvelinus namaycush, assembly GCF_016432855.1. Taxonomy (NCBI): domain Eukaryota; kingdom Metazoa; phylum Chordata; class Actinopteri; order Salmoniformes; family Salmonidae; genus Salvelinus; species Salvelinus namaycush. The sequence goes on from NC_052312.1 coordinate 17,057,834, forward strand.
CAAGCAATCAACAGAGCTGTCATGTGGAGAGGGCGTAAACGTGAAACAGTGGTCGTGACAAGCTGCCGTGCAGGTAATAGGTCAGGCTTATTGATTGATCTGTTCATAAAACCCTACATCTTAGGACAAGCTTCTGCCATGACATTTCCAGTTTATACTCAAAACGTGCATGTGCTTTTAAACATTTACACTGTTGACGTGTTTGATCGCCTCCGGTTGCAGTTGTCTCACGAGAGCGCCGCCCGTATTTGGAGAAGGTCTTTGAGTTTCCTACTTTAGAATGTACACAGTGTGGCGTATTTTCCTGTGTTTGGAACGGAGGGTCTTATGTTACACTATATGTTACAAGTATGTGGACACCCCTTCAAATTAGTGTATTTGGCTATTTCAGCCACACCCGTTACTCACAGGTGTATAAAATTGAGCACACAGCCATGCAATCTCCATAGACCAAGATTGGCTGTAGAATAGCCCGTACTGAAGAGCTCAGTGATTTCCAACATTGTACCGTCATAGGATGCCACCGTTCCAACAAGTCAGTGCGTAAAATGTATGCCCTGCTAGAGCTGCCCCGGTCAACTGTATGTGCTGTTATTGTGAAGTGGAAATGTCTAGGAGCAATAACGGCTCAGCCACGAAGTGGTAGGCCACACAAGCTCACAGAATAGGACTGTCGAGTGCTGAAGCACACAGCATAAAAATCGTCTGTCCTCAGTTGCAACACTCACTACCGAGATCCAAACTGCCCCTAGAAGCACTGTTCATCGGGAGCTTCATGAAATGGGTTTCCATGGCCAAGCAGCCGTACACAAGCCTAAGATCACCATGCGCATTGCCAAGAGTTGGCTGGAGTGGTGTAAAGCTTGCCGCCATTGGACTCTGGAGCAGTGGAAACGCGTTCTCTTGAGTGATGAATCACGCTTCACCATCTGTCAGTCCGATGGACATATCTGGGTTTGGTGGATGCCAGGAGAACGCTACCTGCCCCAATGCATTGTGCCAACTGTAAAATTTGGTGGATGATAAATAATGGTCTTGGGTTGTTTTTCATGGTTCGGACTAGGCCCCTTAGTTCCAGTAAAGGGACATCTTTACACTACAATGACATTCTAGACGATTCTATGCTTCCAACTTTGTGGCAACAGTTTGGGGAAGGCCCTTTCCCTGAAGCATTACAATGCCCCCGTGCACAAAGCGAGATCCATACAGAAATGTTTTGTCGAGATCTGTGTGGAAGAACTTGACTGGGCCATCCCGCTTGTGGGGGCAGCGTGGTTGTGTGCTAGTGTGCGCAGCTTTTGAATAACCGCGTAAGATGTCGATGACAAAGCAATATTTTTGAAATGACGTGCCGTTTAGCTTGTGTGTGTGTGTGTGTGTGTGTGTGTGTGTGTGTGTGTGTGTGTGTGTGTGTGTGTGTGTGTGTGTGTGTGTGTGTGTGTTACAAACAGATGGTTCATTTGATATGTTGTTGTTGATATGTTGTTATTGGGTGCAATTGAATACTCCGACTCACATCAGCCTTCGTTCAGCTAAGTGACATTATGAGAGTGACTGTGCAATAAAGTAATGGTTATTGTGTAACCTGACATTTACTGGCCAGCTTATCCTGTGATTTTTTGAATGCGCTCCATTCATTCACACACAAGGGAGTAGCAGACCTTTCTCCATAAATATCATACCATTATACTGCCAACCATTTGAATTGTGGACTTGGCATAATTCTACCATTTTGTGCATCCCACTTATTATAAGTTGTGGAGAACTTTTGTACTGTAGGTAGCAGTGGACTCTATATACCAATGTCTTCAGACCATATTAGTATATACATTTACAGTTGAGTAATTTAGCAGACACTCTTATCCCGAGCGACTTACAACAGTGAGAGCATACATTTTCATACTTTTCGTACTGGTCCCCACAGGAATCGAACCCACAACCCTGGTATTGCAAGCGCCATGCTCTACCAACTGAGCCACACGGGATGTATAGTATGTTCTGTATTCAATATGTAATCACAATTAATCTTCACGATTACTACTCACAGCCTATATACCTTTAGCATATAATCAAAACACAACACACAACATTTGATCAAAATGTTATTGATAATCCCGCAGAACATTTGATTTCATAAATTTATCGAACTCACTGAGACCTTATTTATACGATTTCAGGAGAGGCATGGTGTTCCTCATCAATCAGAATGTGAGCCGATATGACCCCCCCTTCCCTCTCTTTCTCGCTCTCCTCTTCTCTCTCTCCCTTACTAATAAGCAGTGCTCTCTTCTTCATGAATGGGAGAGTGTAGAGAAAGAGGGAGCTCTCCTCCCGTCTCTCTCAGATGGATAGCGAAGGGTGATGGATGTGTCAGTCAGCTCCATCTCATTCCAGTCAGGTGCTTCGCTCTTTGGCTGCTTGCACCTTATTTAGAGCCAGTTGGGCCATAAACCTCACACAACAGTTTTCCGCTTCTTTTTAAGTCTCCAATTTGTCTCTGAGCGAAGCTCGGATGCACAGTTGTTTTTCCCAGCCTGTCTCAACGTGTCCTTTTTATTTTTTACTTACAGCTAGAATCCGTAAACACGGTCACCCCGTCTCTGTTTTGGTAAAACACTGAGGGATGGGCCTGGAGAAATGTAAACAATTTCAAATTCATAGTCAAAGCTATGGATGCAACGACTGACCATCCAGGAGATCAACATTATAGTTTAAACCATGTGTTGATGCTATACAGTGTTAGTTAACGTTTACATTGTTTATAAACATTGGAGTTAAACACGTTGATATTGTGGGTTCTGATGGGGTACAACAGTTGAAATAAGCTCATGAGGCATTTATAAGTTATATTCCTCAATAAAGTCCAAAAATGTATGCGCCAATTAAGGATTCTCGCTTTGAGACATGCAGTACCTGTTTATGTGTAGATTTCAATTAGAAATGCAAGCAGATGAGCCTTACTTGAGAGGAACTCGTGGCATTAAGTGGCTTGTTCTGTTGTTCCGTTCCCAACGATGAGCTAGGTTTTGCTGCCCTCGTGTTAGAAATCAGAACAGTCAGTTCAGTACATTTCGCCATCTGCTTCCCGGCTTCATTACGTCAATGAATAACAAGCACCGGAGCTACAATCTCCAATTATGCAAAATAGTCCTCAGGCCCAGACTATAAGGTTCTCTCTCTCTCTCTCTCTCTCTCTCTCTCTCTCTCTCTCTCTCTCTCTCTCTCTCTCTCTCTCTCTCTCTCTCTCTCTCTCTCTCTCTCTCTCTCTCTCTCTCTCTCGCTCTCTCTCTCTCTCACACTTCCTATCATGTTGTAAAGCAACAGAACATGGATAAAGTCATGACGTGTTGATCATCTAAACAGAATGTTGGATTAACTTTTAATAGCTACTGTATATTGAAGTACCTCAAGTGACTTCCTGCACATTTGTGTGAAAAGAACATGTGAACAGATTCCTTTCGAAATCAGTGAGTCAATGTATAAAAGTGAACAAGTCCACATATAAAAGCAATGTGGCCTTGGGTGTAACCCCTGTGTTTAACCAGAGTGGCTATAGTGCGTAGCCTTGTGAATGGCAGCTTTGTAGTACTGACACCATTTGCCTTTCTTCATCTCCAGGGGCTGGTTGTTCGAAGGTTTACGTTTTTCGTCATTAATCTTGCTCTGGAGGCAACTCTGCAGAGTGATCACTAGCTGGCACCGCCACAAAGTCATTAAATCTGATTTTAAGCCTAACCCTTACCTTAACCCTAACATGGAACCCAAACCGCAATCGTGCACCATCGTGCATAAATTAATTTTGTCCCCCCACACCAAACGCGATCACGACACGCAGGTTAAAATATCAAAACAAACTCTGAACCAATTACATTCATTTGGGGACAGGTCGAAAAGCATTAAACATGTATGGCCATTTAGCTAGCTAGCTTGCACATGCTAGCTAATTTGTCCTATTTAGCTGGCTTGCTGTTGCTAGCTAATTTGTCCTGGGATATAAACATTGAGTTGTTATTTTACCTGAAATGCATAAGGTCCTCTACTCCAACAATTAATCCACACATAAAACGGTCAACCGAATAATTTCTAGTCATCTCTCCTTACAGGCTTTTTCATCTTTGAACTTAGATGGTGATTGGCATCTAAACTTTCATAGTATTACCACGATGACCGGCAACAAAGTTTGTAATTCAATCACCCACGTGGGTATAACCAATGAGGAGATGGTGTGTACCTGCTTCTATAAACCAATGAGGAGTTGGTAGAGGAAGGACTTGCAGCGCGATCTGTGTCAGAAATAGGAATTACTTCTATTTTAGCCCTTGGCAACACAGACGCTCGAGAGCAGTGTGGGTGCAATAATTGAATACCATAGATTCCTAAATTTATTTTGTAACACTCGCGCACGTGACGCGAGCTGTGTAGTCAGGGTATAACGCTAAACCTAATGCCTAACCCTAACTTTAAATTAAGACCAAAAAGCACATTTCTGTTTTCATGAATTTGTACAATATAGACAATTTTGAATGTGCATCTGGTCTATCTAAGGGGAAATTGCTCATTTCTGCCTCCAGGATAAGACCCATGACTATAAACGTCAGCCTGCTAGTTGTTCAGTCAAGTGGCTCTTCACTGTTGACCTGGCCATCAACTTTGTCATTTAAACATATGTGGCTTTACTGTAGCTGTGGGCATTGTCACATTGGAATAGTGAACATTGAATGTTTATAAACAATGTAAACGTTAACAAACATTGTATAGCATCAACACATGGTTAAAACTCTAATGTTGATCTCCTGGATGGTCAGTCCTTGCATCCATAGCTTTGTCTATGATTTTGAGAGTGGTTGCATTTCTCCAGGCCCATCCCTCAATGTTTACCCAAAACAGAGGCAGGGTGACCATTTTTTTAAGGATTCTAGTTCTAAGTAAAATATTAAAGGACACGTCGAGACAGGCTGGGAAAAACAACTCAGCAACCGAGCTTCGATCTGAGACCAATTGGACACTTAAAAAGAAGTGGGAAAACTGTATGTGGTTGGGGCTAATCTCATTGAATGTGGAAAATTAACTCACCAGTTTATGTAAAGACAATGCAGGTTGGCCTACAATCCATATTGAAGATATCACTGACTACATCTACTCACTTATATTGGGCTGAAATAGGCTGCTCATCCTGCTTTGCAATTAGGCTACTCATCCTGCTTTGCAGTTAGGCTGCTCATCCTGCTTTGCAGTTAGGCTACTCATCCTGCTTTGCAGTTAGGCTGCTCATCCTGCTTTGCATTTAGGCTACTCATCCTGCTTTGCATTTAGGCTACTCATCCTGCTTTGCAGTTAGGCTACTCATCCTGCTTTGCAGTTAGGCTACTCATCCTGCTTTGCAGTTTGGCTACTCATCCTGCTTTGCAGTTTGGCTACTCATCCTGCTTTGCAGTTAGGCTAATCATCCTGCTTTGCAGTTAGGCTAATCATCCTGCTTTGCAGTTAGGCTACTCATCCTGCTTTGCAGTTAGGCTACTCATCCTGCTTTGCAGTTAGTGGACTTTTGCCAAGAAAAACTCACAGCTGCCAGATAAAGCGGACCTTGCCCTCAAAGACTTGTCAGTCTCTGTGATATTTCTGCATTAATGTGTGTGCAGAATCAAGTTTTCAGACATGGAAATGATTTGTTATTTACTTAAGGGAGCAACAGAGCTTGACAGGGCAAATCTGCCCTTAAAAAGTAATTTTAAGAAGCTTGACTCACAACATTTCCTAAATAATACATTGCAATGGTAGAGAATCGTTTGTAAGATGATGGTTTTCTAGTCAAAAACGAAAGTCAAAGTCTCTGATAGGCCTGAAGTCAACTGCAGAAGACAACCAAAGCCTATCTCTCAAACACAGATCTATAGCGTAGTTTACCTGATATCATGTTGTCTGCCAACTCAAACTGAAAAGTTGAGTTTACACTGTCACTCTCCTAAATGATGCTCTTTTATAGTTGCATACATTCAGATGAAGTTAACCATCCGCTTCACTTTAAAGTGATCGTGAATTGTAGAGCTTAGCCATCATTTCCCTTCTGATTTTCTGGCTTCCTGGGGCTTCTGAAGGAAAACCAAGTCAAAAAGAGTTTAAAATGTGCGTCTCACACTTGGCTATACACTCTCTGTACTTTTTTCAATTACAAGGCATGCCAAATGTAAACTGTTTTTGAGCAATTTTTAAGATGTAAATAAGCAATATTGTGGTAAACAAAGTGTGGACAACCAACTTCTCCTGCCAACATATGGACCAAGCCAAGAGGAGCAGAATACTCCCAAGTCCCCATATTCTTGTCGCTCTCATGAGAGCTCTCAAAGGATATGTGCAACAATCTATTCTCAACTGCACTCGCAAGTTTCTACCCTTGCAGCGTAACAACTGACTCACCCTGCTAGATGTCCTTCTAACCTGCTCTTCCTGATCTGCATCTCACACGAGCATCGTACTTTCTACATGTCGAAGCAGTCTAATTCCCCCCTTTTGTCTATCTGGCTGATGCATATCTAGCTACGGTATACAGAAGATCAACGATTTCAACCGTCCCTATCAATCCGCCTGCAAGTTCTTTTTCTCTCGCAGTCAACGTCTTTGACGTCACTGCCACCCCTCATTGTTTCCTGCCCACTCTCTCTCCGTCTGCTCTAGAGGGGGAGAATTTCTCTATTCAGATCAGAACTCTGCTGCAATCACATCCCGAGTGATGACCTGATCCTACTTAATACGGGCCTCGCTTGAAGTTCCCCGCAGATCTGCAACAAAGGAGCGGGTGCTGACGATGGTGTCAACTCGGGGCTAATGCGTCAGTTTTCAGCAAGAGCACAAGAGCAAAGCAGAGAGGCGTGTTTTTTTTCCTTCACATTTTTCCTCCACTTTCCTTTCCCCCTTGACGCAAACATCTGGGTTGCAGTCGCACCAGTCTCTCTGCTTCCTCTGTTATTGACTCTAATTGGTTGCCGTTGCATCCTGACACAGTTATTGTGTGGTATAAATGAGCACGTCCTATTGGCTGTGGTGAAAATTAGAGTGGACAACACCGTGTTGATGTCCAGCCATGTTATCCTTGTGCCATCGATGAACATCAACAAATGGCAATATCTAATATTGGAAATGAGAAAGTCAATGCAAAATTGGATACCTGATAATTGATTGTCATAATGAACGGCATCAGGCCTATGATTTTAATTATTAATTGCATTGGTGATTACTTGAGTACATTGTCTTAATTTGCTGAAGATTGGACACTGTGCAATCATCATCTGCATGCATTTTATTAGTATGTAGTGCTGGTTATTTTACATTCCATAGAGAAGTTGAAGTGATAGTTTAGACCATACATTAGCGATTACATCGGTCAATTGGTGAAATACCAAGTGCATTTCACAGGGTTGGCTGAGTAAATCCACAAAGTTCCCCTTTGTTGTTACGAGCTTCAAAAAGAGGCAAGACTCCCAGAGACTTATAAACCGGATTTATATCAAACCTGGCCCTACTTTTTATTGCATGCATCACATAAAACACAGCTTTTGTGATATGTGGCAAACAAACATTTCCTTCAAAGCAAGGGACAACAACAACTCTAGCTAGTAAATTGTAATAAAGAACACACTTGAGTAAATGAGGGATACAAAGTATATTAAAAGCAGGTGATTCCACTCAGGTGTGGTTCCTGAGTTAATTAAGCAATTAACATCCTATCATTCTTAGGGTCATGTATAAAAATGCCCAGTTGCCCATCATTTTGTCTACCATGGCTAAAAGAAGATATCTCAGTGACTTTGAAAGAGGGGTCTCAAAGGTGTGTAGGGGGTTAAAGGGTGTGTGTGTGTGTGTGTGTGTGTGTGTGTGTGTGTGTGTGTGTGTGTGTGTGTGTGTGTGTGTGTGTGTGTGTGTGTGTGTGTGTGTGTGTGTGTGTGTGTGTGTGTGTGTGTCTCAGTCACCAGATCTCAACCCAAATGAACACTTATAGGAGATTCTGGAATGATGCCTGAGATAGCGTTTTCCACCATCATCAACAAAACACCAAATGATGGAATTTCTCATGGAAGAAATTTGAGTTCCAGATACTTCTAGAATCTATACCAAGCCACATTGAAGCTGCTCGTGTTGGCCCAATGCCCTATTAAAACACTTTATGTTGGTGTTTCCTTTATTTTGGCACCTGTATTTACAAATTAACTGACTGGCTATAAGCCAGTACCAGAATGGGACTGTATTGTTTATAGGTTGTTTATGGATGACCCTTTATTGAGGTTTGTACGATTGTGGTTTGTACGTTTGTACGATAAGTCATATGCATTTTCTCATTTTCAAGATGTTTTGTATTTAGTGAGTGATTTGTGGAAAGTTGTTCTTTGATACGCACCAGTAAACATGGCGGAATGATCTAGAATCAGACTTTCTAGAGAACACACTATGTCCGTGTGCTTTATTGTCAATTCTCCACACGTAAAACAGAAACGCTACACTCACATTGCCATTAGAACATTATCATAACCATAAATAAACATGTTCTGTTCAAAGGTCTGTTTGGCTGCCCCTCGCGCTACTCTGGAAAAGCTTCAGCAGGAGACGCAACCTTTGAGGTCCTCTTGTGTAGTCGAACATCTCATCTCAGCGCTCCACCGCTGGGAAGGGCGAGTGCACACGCCCTAATTGAAACCCTTTTGAGTTTATGAATAAGAAAACACTCAACGCTAAGCCTAACGATGCCCGTCATTGCGAACGCGGGACGTGTAAAAGTAAGGGACCGCTGACTGTTCAGGGTGGACTGTTATATAACACACTGCAGATGTGATTCATAGAACAAGCGGACGGCATGAATGGCGGACGGCACCTTGTGTAAAAAACAAAACAAAAAAAAACAGGAAAACATTGCAAATGTTTGATACCGGAGGAGAGAGACCGCTCTCTGAACATGTTCAACATATTGGACAGGATACTGATGACTTGTGCAAACAGTGCTCAGCTGTGACAAGGGAAGTTGTCAGTTCTTGAAAGCTAAACAAAAACAAAGCTGTGCCCTAATCCTACAGTAATCACCTACTGACTCCATCTCCTTGTCACTTTCCCCTTCATATGCATTGATCTGGAAAAGCAAAGATTATACTAGAACATTATTTTGGAAGGTTTTACCTAAGGGACTAGCTTTCACTTGTCCAATTATTTTAACATCAGTGTGGTTTAAGGAAGACCAAGAAATTAAGACCTAATACATTTTTAGGATTTTGTCCATTGCAGCTGTATGCCATAATGACTAGATTCCAAGTGATTATGTAACAAAAATATTATTCCCATGTTGAAACTACATTGTAACTACACCGGTATAGAGGGACTTGATATTAAGTCTCTGTTGGTTATCTTGGTTGCATAAAGATGCGTTGAAGATAGACTGACACTGGCATCGTGGATATCTAATTGCGAGCTATGGAAGTGGGATGGGGGAGGGAGGAGGGAAGTAAGCTAATGCACACCCTCCACCACCTTCGAGTCGCTAGCAGCTGTTCAGCACAGAGACTTGGCAGGTACTGATCACCAGGGAGTTAGCGGCTCTTCTCTTTTCCTACCCACATTCCTCCGCTGTAGCGATGGCCTAATTTATCCGTCTCCCTCTTTCTCTCTCCCCACACTTCTCCTCCTCTTTAAGCATCTCCGTATACGCCCTTTACCCATTGCATCAGGCCGAAACAGCGCCGGCGCCTTAGTTTTTGTTTTGTCAATTACTTTACTGCCAATGCCGTCTAACAGACAGTGGTGTCTAAAAAACCTGGTGTCTGCCGATACGATTCGCCACTCCCTGTTCCCGCTGCCAGGAGTCCGGACGACTAATGATGTAGAGACAGGCTGGCATAATTAGTTATTTGTTATTTTCTTCCCTCGACCGGGACACCGCCGCTGCTAAATACTTATGGATCCCGAGCAGATATTGTTCTCCTCCTTCTGAAATATGCCTTCAATTAGGCTGTCATATCGCCGCGCCCAACCCATGTTCCATCCAGCGCCATCGCTCCAAGTGAGGAGAGAGAGGGGGAATCTGTGACGGCCATTCGTTTAATTTTAAAGGATGCCCCCTCGAAACGTCTCATTAGTCAAATAGATCTCTTATTTTATCACCGTCCCGTCTCAAATCTTCTGCAGTATATTCTTTCAGAGGAAAGATCTACTCCCACGTCTTAATACAAAGCTCACTTAATTACCATAGACAGTAGTCACATCAATTTCTCAACACAAGTCACATTTTTACATTGGTATGCTATGTAACCCAATACAGAACTTACAGCAGGCGTTTACAGTGGAGTGATCAAAGTCCAGTATTTTCAGTTTCTGCTTCATTATGCATTACATTGTGGAAGCATAATGGTCGGTTGACTTTCGGCTATTAAATTGTATAAGCTTGTCTTCGCCTGCAGATCGCCACTCCATGAACTTAAGTCTACTTAATCGCCCGCTGGTACTCTTTGGATCATGACTACTCATGTTAATGGCTTCTCCTAGTAGTATCAAATATGGCATTTAGACAGGATATGTTCCACTTCTCTCCCTTTTGTGGTCTCAAAGAAACTCCCTCAATTCAAAACACCCCAAAACTCAATTCTGACTTTTGTAGCCTCATTATCCGATCAAATGTTCACCTTTCGTGTACAGCCATACATCCCTTGCTCGTTGCTACTTGAGCTGATTAAAGGCAGCTAGCGCTAGCACCATTCGGGGCGACCCGCCATGATAACAAGGCTGTCAGCCTGACAAACTGGCCAAGCAGGTGTTAGCGCTGGTGTCTGGGGAATCGGGGCAGCTCTCGGCAGCCACGTCGGGGGGTAGGGGGAGGGGGGTACTTCAGATCTACCTGGTCATGTGGTGGAGTCAAAGAGAGGCACTCTCTTCTACCACACACAATCTGTCCTGTTTTCTGCTAACCGTTCCCTCTCGATGGATGTGGGTCCTCTGCACAGCCAATGGCTGCCAATGCGCTCCACTCAGTGACATATGGGGGGGATCATTCGTTCCCACCCACATAAGTGTTTCATCATTATGCACTAGTGCTTCTCACACCTCATCGACTGAGGCATACATCACAAGTACGTTACAGAGTCTGTAACTGCTCTTAAAGCACTGCGGAAACACAGCGAGGCATGTTAATCCACTGTGACTTCCTCATCCAAAATAGGAATAGACATATTACTTTGCTGTAGATGTAGATGCGTGCATATGATGTACATATGAATAATTAAACATATTTAAGCTAATTTTACATGATGCACTTTCCTCGAGCTGGGGAACTTCTTAATCATTCTTACTGACAAATGGCTTGTCCATTTATATAATCATTTATTGAATGAGAATTGTACTTATGTTAAAATGCGTTTCACTCGGTGCATGTGATTAGCCACACAGAAAACACAAGCCCAGATAACATAGAGTTCGGTCTGGAATTATTGGATCCCTTGATAAAGATGAGCAAAAAAGACTTTATGAATAAATAATACATATACTGAGCTATATTGTATGCTTAGAATATTTTTGGACAATTCTATTTTATACTAATATTTTGTTTCATTGTATCTGTGGTAGGGCAATGTGTGCTTAGCCATATTTGGTATATTTGGCTTGCTTTGATGATGCGCTTCGTACTCAATTCACCAGAATACTGTCCTTTATCCAGTTTCTTGACTGTGGCCAGTTTCCTGAGGAAATGCTTAGTTTCTTCTTCTCAACATATGGCTAGAATTTTCAACCAACCATTATCCATAATATATTTTTCGGTGTCCCAGACATTTTCCCCTACAGGGGCAATATACTGTAGTTTATCTTAACCAATCTTATTATTTCATTGTAAATAGGGTTTCAAAGTGAAATCATTACTACTCTTTAATAATTTAGCAGAACCTTGAGACCGTTCAGTCTTTCAAGCCATTCGTCTCCAGTGCAGGTACGTGGGCCTATATCTCAGGCACTGTTTGTGGAGGGGGTATCGGCAAAATCAAAGTTAGCCGGAGCGCGGGGGAATTAACGTGTCCCGCGGGAGCCTGGAGAAGAAGTAAGACGGATACAGCTGAGTGAGCCTTGATAGAAAAAGACAGAAAAAGAGGAGAGAACAACGAAGCGTGAGAGATGGGGCTTGGGGCCCTTGGAGAAAGACCAGATGAAGGGAAGAGAATACCACAACACAGAGTCTTGTTGAACCAGTCAGCCCTCCAAAGAATGAGAGGCAGCCTCCTATCAAGTGACAACGAAGAGAAAAAAACCTTGCCACTTCAAACTCGATGTTACAACAGTAAAAATCAGAACGCTGTTATGAGTTACGCAAAAACCCACATCTCAGTACATCCGCCATTCCTGATTAAATGGAACTGTTCTTTTCCTTTCATTTTCCAGGAAACCGTCAGTCTGTGTGGAGTGCAGTAGATCGAGAGAGACTTAATTTGGTATCTTTGCAGGTCGTCCAATTTTGTAGTCCACCTTTGAAGCCCCCGTACATGTCTCGTATAAAGCGAAAGTGACCAGGGTAACCAGGCCCTGTGTTGTTGGCTGGGAATGAGTCGAAACCATGACTTTAAAATGCCGCTCCTGATGGAGGGGAATTGACAGCCGAGGGTCTGAATTACTTCCAGGTCACTGAGGAAGGTCACTGCCAAAGACAGTTGGGATTTACCAAAGGGACTCCTGTTAAATCAGCCGTGGTCCTTTTCTGCTTATATATATTTTGCCCGCTTTTCAAGGCAAGGTCTGGTGGTTGATAGGTCTAGTACAGAGAAAAAAACGTTTATTTATTTGACAGGTTGCTGTCAAAAGTGACATTGTTTGAATAGAACTCTATTGATTAGTCCCAGTTGAATATTTTAATAAGTTATCACAAACTTCAACCCTCTGGGTTATTTGTCATCTCATTAAATTAATTCAAACAGTTGAGGCAGACAAAAAAAGGCATTTTATAAATACAATTGTTCTAGCTTTTTTGATTACAAGTGCATAAAGTAGTTGGAAGGAAGACGCAGCAGCATGTGGGTGAGGGATGAATCACTAAACATGCGCGTGCACAGGGGTTAGGGTTCTGCCGGGAGTGTGCCCATAAGGTGGATAAAGATAAGAGATGCCCAAGCTGTTCCCTAACGGAACATCTGACGGGCAAAAAGATATATTAAATCCATTGGCTCCATAATTGTATTTTCCATGGCCCCTGTCCATGGGCCCTGTAACATGATTTTCAGCATGCTTCCTACCTCGGCATGCCTGCACTGTTCACCCTCTCAGTATGCTGAGGTATAAGTCCAATGCTATAATACCTTTTTGGTGTTCAGGAGATCAACAGCTAAACGTCTCTGATATTATCTGATGGGATGCTGAGAGGATCATAAAATGGGCAACACTGCTTGGTGTGATGGCCGGTTTCCTTCTCTCCAAACTCATTTACAAGACGTGCATACTGTATGGAGCATGTGCACTATTCATTTCAACCTTCATAATTCAAGTGGTTTTGTAGAGAAGGAATTCTAAGAATAATGACAAAGGCAGGCATTTATCCATATCCAGATATTGTAGACTGTGGCAGGTGGTGTCTTCTTACAATGCTAACAGACTAGCACGCACCTGACAAAAAAAAACCCGTTGATTTTTAGTATTATCCTTCTAATTCCTCACAATGATGTGAATCAACACAATTATTCGGCAGGAGCTGCTGTAATCACTCTAACTCTAAGCAGCCATTTAATTACAGGAGTTTTAATCTCACTTGTATGTCAGTCACACAAAACAAGATTTTGCTAGGGCCTCCGCGATGATTGCGCCCGTAAATCTCACCATTAAAATCGGGAGCCACTATGCTTCGGTGCTCAAATGGCTTGTTCGACAAAACTCGAATCACATGCACAATTTTGCGTAGTTCATTACTGTAGTTAATTAAGAAGTGTGAGAGAGAGGGCTCTGAGATTAGAGGCTGTATAAAGAGAGAGATCTTTCTCATTATATTGTCCAGATGTATTGACATTTCACCAGTGCTGGTAGTGGAACAGTTGGAATCAGTGATACATATGTAATGGTGCATGACCAAATGTAGATTAAGTAGACTAGAGAAGTACAATAGTGAGTGGGCAAAAATGACAGTGCTAGGGAGGTTCTTGACTGTGGTTATGGACCCACCTTTCATGGCAAAGCTATGCTGTGTTCTTGCTGAGATGGGAGGATAGTGTGGAAGGAGGAATATGTAGTGGGGGGGTCTGTGGCCATGTGTCAAACCCAGGTAATACCCCCATGGCTTATGTGGTTTCAAAGGAAACACAGTTCAGTACCTCTCTCTCTCTCTTCATCTCTCTCTTTCTCTCTCCCCTTTCCCTGTTTCTATCTCACCCTTCTCCTTTCTCTATATCTCCCTCTCACCATCAGCCTCTCTCTGCTAACCCCCCCCCCCCCTGCCTCTCAGCCATGATAGTGTGTGACAACACACAGGCTCTCCACAGCAGGTGGCCGCCCGGCAGGGACCTTGCTTTCTCCCGTACACTCTGCTCCCTCCGGCAAGCGTTGACCCTCGCTAACACACACACTCATACATACTAACCGCTGAGTGTGTCAGATAGGTGGTCCTACGACCTGAGCATCAGTGTCCGACATGCTGAGTGGACACCCGGGTAGTTACTGTGACAGGGAGGACAGCACCTTAGGGCTCTGTGTTGTGTTGTGAGTCCACATTACCACATGCAGCGTTGATCTCTGAAAACGGATACTAGCCCCAGTAACAACAACCAAGCTCAGCATTGCAATCTTTCACATTGTCCCTGTAGAAAACTAATCATGGTTAATAATTGAATTGCATAAAAGTCAAGTTGTCTTCTGAGTCATTCTGAATTGCATTGCATCACGACAGCATTCATTCCCCGCTTTCTTTAGCTTAAGATCTCAGAAACAAAATCACGTCAACGCTCATTAACTTATAAATAATAATAATAATTTTCTTTTTTACCAGTTAAGTTGACTGAGAACTAGGGCTGACCCCATTTAGTCAACTGGTCGATTGTTTGGTCGATAGGCTGTTCGTCAACCGAGATTTCTTTAGTTGAGCAGTAGCAATAAAAAATTGTGGTGTACAAGACACCTGTCTGATTCGCGCCTGTCTGAGTGGACAAATTCATTTTGGAGGACATGGGGATGGCACAGTCCATCACTCTAAGACATGCTACTGAAATTGTATATGGTTATATTTTGTAAGAACAATAGTAAGAACACTAATAAAAATTATATTATATTATAACAAATGCGCTTTCTCCCGTGTTGGGTAGCGGTCGCTGTCCGCGGTTCTGAAACATCAGTGCACTGTTGAATTGCCGACTTGTCCTAGACCATGTTGCTATGTGCATAACAGCAAAGTTAACCAGCATATTGGTGTTGAGAACAATGCGGCGAGGGCAGCAGCGGAGTTAGGAGATGACAAAACAGCTCTTGCCTTAATTTTCTAAGTGAAGGAGAGGAAACACCAACTTAGCCTCACAAGGGTATATGAAACTGCAGGGCGCCAAATTCAAAACAACAGAAATCCCATAATTTAAATTCCTCAAACATACAAGTATTTTACACCATTTTAAAGATACACTTGTTGTAAATCCAGCCAAAGTGTCCGATTTCAAAAAGGTTTTACTACGAAAGCACACCAAACGATTATGTTAGGTAAGAGCCAAGTCACAGAAAAAGACAGCCATTTTTCCAGCCAAAAAGAGGAGTAACAAAAAGCAGAAATAGAGATAAAATTAATCACTAACCTTTGATGATCTTCATCAGATGACACTCATAGGACTTCATGTTACACAATACATGTATGTTTTGTTCGGTAAAGTTCATATTTATATCCAAAAATCTGAGTTTAGGCGGGACGCTACTGTCTCACTTGGCAAAAAGACAGAGAAAATGCAGAGTGCCAAATTCAAATTAATTACTATAAAAATCAAACTTTCATTAAATCACACATGAAAGATACCAAATTAAAGCTACACTGGTTGTGAATCCAGCCAACATGTCAGAACTCAAATAGGCTTTTCGGCGAAAGCAAATGATGCTATTATCTGAGTTAGCACCATTGTAAACAAAGAGAGAGAAGCATATTTCAACCTTGCAGGCGCGACACAAAACGCAGAAATAAAAATATAATTCATGCCTTACCTTTGACGAGCTTCTGTTGTTGGCACTCCAATATGTCCCATAAACATCACAAATGGTCCTTTTTGTTCGATTAATTCCGTCGATATATATCCAAATATGTCCATTGATTTGGCGCGTTTGATCCAGAAAAACACCGGTTCCAAATTGTGAAACGTGACTAAAAAATATCTCAAAGGTTACCTGTAAACTTTGCCAAAAAATGTCCAATACTTTTGTAATACAACTTTAGCTATTTTTTAGCGTAAATAATCGATCAAATTGAAGACGGGATGATCTGAAGACAGGATTAAAACCAACTGTAGCTAGCTTTCTGGTCATGCGCTTCTAACAAACAGGACACTTCGAGTGACCCTCCTTCAAGATGGCCGTACTTCTTCATTACACAAAGGAATAACCTCAAACAATTTCTAAAGACTGTTGACATCCAGTGGAAGCGGTAGGAGCTGCAAAAAGGTCCCTTAGAAATCTGGTTTCCCAATGAAAACTCATTGAAAAGAGTGACCTAAAAAAAAAAAATCTGAATGGTTTGTCCTCGGGGTTTCGCCTGCTAAATAAGTTCTGTTATACTCACAGACATGATTCAAACAGTTTTAGAAACTTCAGAGTGTTTTCTATCCAAATCTACAATAATATGCATATCTTATCTTCTGGGGATGAGTAGCTGGCAGTTTAATTTGGGCATGCTTTTCATCCAAAATTCCGAATGCTGCCCCCTACCCAAGAGAAGTTAATCAGGTCCATAATCAATAGCGTAACTGTTAAATGTGCCTGGCTTTATAAATCATCCATATACACTACCGGTCAAAAGTTTGGACACAACTACTCATTCCAGGGTTTTTCTTTATTTTTACTATTTTCTACATTGTAGAATAATAGTGAAGACATCAAAACTATAAAATAAAACATATGGAATCATGTAGTAACCAAAAAAGTGTTAAACAAATCAAAATATATTTTATATTTGTGATTCTTCAAATTAGCTCTCAGTGCAAGAGGCGCCACTACAGTCCCTGGTTCGGATCCAGGCTGTATCACATCCGGCCGTGATTGGGAGTCCCATAGGGCGGCGCACAATTGGCCGGGCATCGTCTAGGTTTGGCCGGGGTAGGCCATCATTGTAAATAAGAATTTGTTCTTAACTGACTTGCCTAGTTAAATAAAGGTTAAATAAAAAATACCATAAATAAATAATAAAGCCACCTCTTTCCTTGATGACAGCTTTGCACACTCTTGGCACTCTTCTCTCAACCAGCTTCATGAGGTAGTCACCTGAATGCATTTCAATTAACAGGTGTGCCTTCTTAAAAGTTAATTTGTGGAATGTCTTTCCTTCTTAATGCATTTGAGTCAATTTGTTGTGTTGTGACAAGTTAGGTGTGGTATACAGAAGTTAGCCCTATTTGGTTAAAGACCAACTCCATATTATGGCAAGAACAGCTGAAATAAGCAAAGAGAAATGACAGTATCATTACTTTAAGACATGAAGGTCAGTTAATCTGGAAAATTTCAAGAACTTAGAAAGTATATTCAAGTGTATCTTCAAGTGTAGTCGCAAAAACCATCAAGAGCTATGATGAAACTGGCTCTCATAAGGACCGCCACAGGAACGGAAGACCCAGAGTTACCTCTGCTGCAGCGGATAAGTTCATTAGAGTTACCATCCTCAGAAATTGCCGCCCAAATAAATGCTTCACAGAGTTCAAGTAACAGACACATCTCACACTGTCACTCACTGTAATTTTTTTAACACAGCACAGCAAATCTGAGCCCGGCCCGGCACAATCAAATCAATTGCGGTCGGACTCCCTCTCGTCATTTGTGTGTCTTAATTATTTCATAAGAATGTGTGCTTTAAGCATCAGACAAGCTCAGTGCATGTAGTTGATTTGATTAAAACACATTACGATGTGTCTATATATGGAAAATATACAAGATTCTACCCCCATTTTTTGGGGGGTCGGGGACTGCCCTACTGAGAAAACATTCTCATTTACAGCAATGATCTGGGGAATAGTTACAGTGGAGAGGAGGGGGAATGAATGAGCCAATTGGAAACTGGGGATGATTATGTGGCCATGATGGTATGAGGGTCTACACAAGGCAATGACCAACCCGGCTTAGCTGCTGGCCCATGAGTGGTTATACAACATATGTTCCTTCTCAGTTTTTTGGGGGAGCCAAAAATAAGCCCTGTACATGTCAGTTGACTGTGTCCAGTAAATTCTGGCTACATGTATCGACTCTGATAAGTCGGGCGCCAGTCGTTTGTCTCCTGTCAAAACTGTTGTCGAAGCCTCCTCTTCTCCCTTATCACGCTTGGCAGTTTGTACTGTGTATAAATGCAGTTAAAAGGCAAGCGCCTTCTCCTCTGACAGCCAGCCCGATTCCTTAGAGGGGAGCATATTTTTCACGAAGGGCGCCGTCCGTCTGCGGTGAAAAGCTTTATGTCAAAGGGCGGGACATTATATCTTCTCTCCTCTCTAATCAGGCTGATATGGCCGCTGATTGATTACATTAATTATGTCCATGTTAGATGCGTCAGAATATCAGAATTGACACACAGCCCTAGTAAAAATATCCGATAGGATTAGTGATTTTTCCAATAGAATCCTATAGGATTCTCACAATCAGACGCACACAAACATCCACAACGTAACCCCTGCCCAGAACCACCTGCTCACATCTCCAGTGGCCGTATCACTCTCCACCACATGGCCTCAAACTGCACCATTTTCTTTCTCTCTGCCGCCCATGCAACATTTAGATAGTAAATCATTTGGCCTTTCCATTGTGTTAACGTTGGAGGATTGGTTGATTTCCAGTATTTAAGTATATGTTTCTTCTCGATGATTGACTAGAAATGTATTGTCCAACCCATCGGGTATCTCTCTGCACCCTCATATGCCATGTCTTGAAATATGCAGACAAATTGGTTAAAAGTACATTTATCCTAGAGGTCTTGTAGGATTTTGTCATGCCAATCAAAATCCTTTTTTTTCTTAATTGAACCCATTAAATTATAGTTTGTCCTCAATCCAGTAAAATACACCAGCATTTACAACAACATTTTTGTTGATCGGAAATTAATACATTTCTGTTTTATTATCCTGCAAGAAAGCCTGTTCCTTTAACCCTCTAGAGCCCTCAAACTCATCTCTGGACCACAAAGCCAGTTCCACTACATTTTTGAATTGTTCCCCTCTAGTCAGGGACTGATTTTGACCTGTGACACCAGGTGTGTGCAATTAATTATCAGGTAGAACTGAAAACCAGCATGCTCTGGACCTCGTAGGGTAAGAGTTGAGTACCCTTGCTCTAGAATCTAAGCCCTGTCTAAGCTGGGGGGGGAGGGGTTCTACTTAGCTAACATTTGGAATTGTTTTAAGATGGTCATACCAAGGATCATTTACAGTTGAAGTCGAAATTTTACATACACTTAGGTTGGAGTCATGGCAAAAACAACTGCCCGAGTTGCACCAGAAACGCACAATCCCTCCATCAGTGCTCAGACTGTCCGCAATAGGCTGAGAGAGGCTGGACTGAGGGCTTGTAGGCCTGTTGTAAGGCAGGTCCTCACCAGACATCACTGGCAACAACATCGCCTATGGGCACAAACCCACCGTCGTGGACTAGACAGGACTGGCAAAAAGTGCTCTTCACTGACGAGTCGCGGTTTTGTCTCACCAGGGGTGATGGTCGGATTTGCGTTCATCATCGAAGGAATGAGTGTTACACCGAGGCCTGTACTCTGGAGCGGGATCGATTTGGAGGTGGAGGGTCCATCATGGTCTGGGGCGGTGTGTCACAGCATCATCTGACTGAGCTTGTTGTCATTGCAGGCAATCTCAACGCTGTGCGTTACAGGGAAGACATTCTCCTCCCTATGTGGTACCCTTCCTGCAGGCTCATCCTGACATGACCCTCTAGCATGACAATGCCACCAGCCATACTGCTCGTTCTGTGTGTGATTTCCTGCAAGACAGGAATGTGTTCTGCCATGGCCAGCCAAGAGCCCGGATCTCAATCCCATTGAGCATGTCTGGGACCTGTTGGATCAGAGGGTGAGGGCTAGGACCATTCCCCCCAGAAATGTCCAGGAACTTGCAGGTGCCTTGGTGGAAGAGTGGGGTAACATCTCACAGCAAGAACTGGCAGATCTGGTGCAGTCCATGAGGAGGAGATGCACTGCAGTACTTAATGCAGCTGGTGACCACACCAGAGACTGACTGTTACTTTTGATTTTGACCCCCCCTTTGTTCAGGGACACATTATTCCATTTCTGTTGTGGAACTTTCACATGTCTGTGGAACTTGTTCAGTTTATGTCTCAGTTGTTGAATCTTGTTATGTTCATACAAATATTTACACATGTTAAGTTTGCTGAAAATAAATGCAGTTGACAGTGAGAGGAGTTTAGTACAACCATTCACAACCATGCATACATGGCTAAGAATTTGATTCAGAATGCATAACAAACACGTGGTACGTAGTTGTTGTGAAATATTTTGTGTAATTCCACGACAACAGTCACAAGGACATATTTTCACCCCAAAGCCCTCTCATAAACACTGGGTCAGGAGCACTGTTTGGAAGCTCATGAAATCTCAAGTAGACCAAGTCAATCACAAACAAACACCGGCGTATTGTTATCTCAGTAGTTGTTGATAAGTGTCCCGGCTGTATTATTAAAACACTCAACCACTCATTGTACGTCTAACAGGGGTGGAGGTGTAATAGGTAGCGTTCGTTCACCTCACCCTCAGCTCAACACAACCTGACACCAGCTGTAGATTGTCTGTCTGGCAAGTAATGTGTGGTAATAACAATGAACTGCATTCAAACGGAACTGCAGTCACACTATTGAGTGAGTAAATGAGAGGGAGGGAGAGGGGGAGGGAGAGACAGAGAAAGAGAAAGAGAGAGAGGAAAGGGAAAGAGAGCCAGAGAGCGTCTAGCAAAATAACCCAGGGAAGTGATGCACCTCAGAAGGCATATGGGCTGTGTAGCAGTCAAACAGCCCTGGTCCTTCAGACGATTCACCAAGCTCCTTACTCCTCTCCACAGGTCCTGACAGAGCAAACCTTATCTTTCCAAGTGGCTGAGAACACCTTGTCTCACACAAAATAGCACACTTAATAAAAACCTCCCCTCCTCTCCTCACCCTCAACCATGAGCTCCCCCCTGCTACATTTAACCACTGTTCTCATTTAGCCAGTGAGGAGCAAAGATATGGAATGGACGATGGTCATAGTTGGCCAAAGAAGGATTAGTCTTCATGATTATTGGCCATAATGGCCACCACAATTCAGGTTTGAAGTTTCGGAAGAGTAAGCGAGCACGGAAAGATGAAGATGAAGCGCCTGAGATGAAAACCCTCTAAATAGGTCAAAACAAGTATGAATATATTTTCCTTGGCTTTTTATTCTCTGTTTCTTCGTCTAATCTTGACTTAATAAGGGGGAAGTTAGAGAAGGTTTCATTTTTTCTCTCTCCACCCTCCTTATTCAGAGAGCGCTAACTAACAGTGTTGTGAATGGTATGAAGTCAGTCCCCAACTCATAAATATCCTCTCAGGGAGCCACATGTTTGCTCGCTTTCATGTTTGTTTGTTTCCCAGTGATATTTCGGTCCATCAATACATATAGTTCTGCACTGTTTCTCCCTCTTTCTCCCTCTTGTGTACAATATTCCACTTCATTATAATGAAGCCTCTAGGATTCTCTCGCATTTCTCCCACACTCATTTTACGATCTTAGCCCAGGTTGTGGAATGTTCCATGCACATTAGACAATTATTTTGAGCAGTTCAAAATGCCCCTCTGCAAATTCTTGACACATCATACTCAAGTCTCTCGAGGCAGCTCCACATCATATTTAATTCTCTGTAGGTGGAGCAGATTTTTGATTACAGCTATGAAGCACCAAGGGCAAGAATTGTCTCTGTGTTTCATAACACCCTACCGCCACTAGCACCACACCTGCAGGGCCATGTTCCAACCAACAACTTTCTCTGGCATCTCTCAAAGCTGAGAAAGCCAAGTAATAATACTACTAAGGAAAGCTACGAAAGGGTAATAATGAAAATAGGAAGGGGCAGAAAAGTCATAGGAAAAACAAAGGGAAAACAAGCGTGTGTGATAATATTCAAGATGCCATCATTTGATGCGCCTGGCATATGCACTGTGACGTGTGAAGGAGGGAGATAATCCAACAACATACTGTATGTCTGTCTCTGTGTCTGGCTGTTATGTCAGGTGTAAGCTTTACTGAGCACACCAGGTGACTGCAGCAGTCCACCAGATGTCGACGATTGTTTTAGTCACAATTCATCTTGTTGAACACAGAGATTGATGAAAGTACAGGTCGCTCTATTGTAACGATTCTCGTCTGGTGAAGGAGAAGAGGACCAAAATGCAGCGTGGTAAGTGTTCGTCACAATTTAATTGAAAACCGAACACTACACAAAAATAACAACGAGGAGAAAACGAAACAGTTCTGCAAGGTGAACAGACACTAAACAGAAAATAAACACCCACAACCAAAATGGGGAAAACAGGCTACCTAAGTATGATTCTCAATCAGAGACAACGATCGACAGCTGCCTCTGATTGAGAACCATACCAGGCCAAACACAGAAATATAACAACATAGAAAAAAGAACATAGACTACCCACCCCAACTCACGCCCTGACCAACCTAGCACAAAGACATAAAAAAGGAACTAAGGTCAGAACGTGACATATATGGTTAAAATGCCCTGTGTTACCTTGTTATCTCATCTTTAACCAATAGAAAGGACTGTAATGATGGTATCAAGTGTCATCAAGAAAGTACTTTCTTCAGTTGATGCCTATAGAAGTATATTCCCAATAATACATCTCGATTTTAAAATACTTGAGTGGGCACAGCAAATGAAATAGCATCTAAGGTCATTCAAAGCTGTCAAGTATAGTTCATAGACCGTAGAGAAGTCAATACTATGCAGCACAGAGACCAGGGGACTAGGACAATGACTAAACGCGCTCCGCAGAGTCTGGTTCTCATTCCTCTAATGGATCATTTTTTCACCTGGCACCTCGGCACTCTAAGATCAACTGAGAGGGATCAGGCGGGCTTCCACGCCGATTCCAATCGATGAGCTTCCCTGCATTATAAACCACTGACCCCAATTCCAGCAGCACACCTCAGTGTGATCTCCCGCATTGCTCTGAATTTGTTGTTCAGAGCGTTGCATAATGAATTTATGTTGATACAATTGATTTGCTTTTCCAATTAGCCCAACGTTGATGGAATTTACTTGTCTTTTTAAACATGCGTTGACATACAGTACCAGTCAAAAGTTTTGACACACCTAGTCATTCAAGGGTTTTTCTTTATTTTTACTATTTTCTACTTTGTAGAATAATAGTGAAGACATCAAAACTATGAAATAACACATATGGGATCATGTAGTAAGCAAATTAAACAAATCTAAATATTTTTGTTCAAAGTATCCACCCTTTGCCTTGATGACAGCTTTGCACACTTGGCATTCTCTCAACCAGCTTCACCTGGAATGATTTTGCAACAGTCTTGAAGGAGTTCCCACATATGCTGAGCAATTTTTGGTTGCTTTTCCTTCACTCTGCAGTCCAACTCATCCCAAACCATCTCAATTGGGTTGAGGTCGGGTGATTGTGGAGGCCAGGTCAACTGATGCAGCACTCCATCACCCTCCTTGGTAAAATTGCCCTTACACAGCCCAGAGGTGTGTTGGGTCATTGTCCTGTTGAAAAACAAATGATAGTCCCACTAAGCGCAATCCAGATGGGATGGTGTGTCGCTGCAAAATGCTGTGGTAGCTATGCTGGTTAAGTGTGACTTGAATTCTCGATAAATCACTGACAATGTCACCAGCAAAGCACCCCCACACCATCACACCACCTCCTCCATGCTTCACGGTGGGAATTACACATGCTGAGATCATCCTTTCACCTTCTCTGCATCTCACAAAGACACGGCGGTTGGAACCAAAGATTCATCAGACCAAAGGACAGATTTCCACCGGTCTAATGTCCATTTCTCGTGTTTCTTGGCCCAAGCAAGTCTCTTCTTCTTATTGGTGTCTTTTAGTAGTGGTTTCTTTGCAGCAATTCGACCATGAAGGACTGCGTCACACAGTCTCCTCTGAATAGTTGATGTTGAGATGTGTCTGTTACTTGAACTCTGTGAAGCATTTATTTGGGCTGCAATCTGAGGTAATCTACCTCTAATGAATGTATCCTCTGCAGCAGAGATAACTCTGGGTCTTCCTTTGCTGTGGCGGTGCTCATGAGAGCCAGTTTCATCATAGTGCTTGATGGTTTTTTCGACTGCACTTGAAATTTTCTGGATTGACTGACCTTCATGTCTTAAAGTAATGATACTGTCATTTCTCTTTGCTTATTTAAGCTGTTCTTGCCATAATATGGAGTTGGTATTTTACAAATTGGTCTTCTGTTTACCAACCCTACCTTGTCAGAACACAACTGATTGGCTCAAACTCATTAAGAAGGAAAGAAATTCCACAAATTAACTTTTAACAAGGCACACCTGTTAATTTAAATGCATTCCAGGTAACTACATGATGAAGCTGGTTGAGAGAATGCCAAGAGTGTGCAGAGCTGTCATCAAGTCAAAGGGTGGCTACATTGAAGAATCTCAAATATGAGATAAATGTTGATTTGTTTAACACATTTTTGGTTACTACATGATTCCATGTGTCATTTCATAGTTTTAATGTCTTCACTATTAATTGTAAAAATAAAGAAAAACCCTGGAATGAGTAGGTGTGTCCAAACTTTTGACTGGTACTGTATACCTCCCCACCCCAACACCACACCACCTTACGATGGGGATTATGGTAGATGTGTAACAATGTCTAACAGTGCAGTTGTGTAATGTCAATCACTGTTTCAAGCTGCCAACAGTCCCCCCAGAGTAAACTGGCAGATGACGCAATGACATGTTGATAAAAGCAGTTGGATGTCTCTGAGATTGCTAAAAGAAATCGCAAGCATCACCATGGTTTTGCTTGCATAATCGAAACAACATACTTAGAATGCAACCAGCTCCGAGATTGAGATTGGAGAGAGAATTTTTACAACAAGCAAAACAACAAACAGGGTCGAGAGGCAAAAACTAACTAAATCTCCCTCAAAGTGAAGCAACAAGTTCACCAAGTGGATGTGAATATGTCTGAGTGTCATTGTGATAATGACCCTTTAGCTGATGGAATCAACCTAAGATTTTAAAATCTCAGGATATTACATTGATGTGGGAAAAAACTAAATAATGGCAATAAGAAAAGAATAACTCATGATCTACAGGGATCCTTTAAATGCACCACAAAAAATGTTAAATACTTTGGATGCTTAATAAGTGACATCAAACAACAAATATATAAAGACAACTTGTCACGTTCCTGACCTGTTTTCTCTTGTTTTTGTATGTGTTTAGTTGGTCAGGGCGTGAGTTGGGGTGGGCATTCTATGTTATGTGTTTCTATGTTTAGGTCGTTTGTAATTAGCCTTATATGGTTCTCAATCAGGGACAGGTGTTTGACGTTTCCTCTGATTGAGAACCATATAAAGGTAGGCTGTTCACACTGTTTGTTTGTGGGTGGTTGTCTTCCGTGTCTGTGTATGTTGCACCACACGGGACTGTTTCGGTTTGTTCGTTCGTTTGTTGTAGTCTGTACCTGTTCGTGCGTTCTTCGTGTTATATGTAAGTTCTCATAGTTCAGGTCTGTCTACGTTCGTTTGTTATTTTGTAGTTTGTTGAAGTGTTTTCGGTTTTCGTCTTTACTTTAATAAACTTCATTATGTCCACATTCCACGCTGCGCTTTGGTCCAATCCCTACTCCTCCTCTTCTTCCGAAGAGGAGGAGGACAATCGTTACACAACTTTATCTTTTATCTTTATGAAAGCACATCTAATTAAATCTTCCAATGAATTTTACAGGTAGAATAAACCTCTTCAGAACGGCATGGCTCCCAAAGTTTTTATATTTATTTTCGGTAATTCCAATTACCCCACCTAAGACATTCTTTAAAAAAAGTATTCTTGGTCGTAACAGAATTGATATGGGCAAATAAAACTCATAGGAAGATGTAAAACTTTCCTTTTTATTCTAAGTCTAAAGGGGGTTTTAACCTTCCAGACTTGGAATTACATCAACGCGCCACCCAAGGCATTTACATGCGACATATACAGTAGTTAAATGCACTAAAGAGGGACAATGGGTACATACTGAAGATGCTCATCCCCAGAATATATTCACGTGTCTATTTTCAAAGAATAAAGTTAAGAACATTTACAACTTCATAGTTAAGAACACTTTAACAATATGGAAGAAAATGCAACGTATTCTACTAGAACCAATATCACTCTCTAAAAACACAATCGTATGGAACAATCCTTGGATAGATTTTCAGAATTCACTGATAAATTGGTCCACATGGAAAACTAAAGGCATAGAAACCATATTACTTGATAATAGGTAATACATTTATTTCCATTACAGAACTAAAAAGCAATTTTGGACTGACCAATGTAGATATTTTCAAATAAATGCAACTTAAAAGTTTCATATCACAACATTTCAATTTGAAATCTTTTGGACA
The DNA here is from genome assembly GCF_016432855.1 of Salvelinus namaycush. Taxonomy (NCBI): domain Eukaryota; kingdom Metazoa; phylum Chordata; class Actinopteri; order Salmoniformes; family Salmonidae; genus Salvelinus; species Salvelinus namaycush. Next base: position 17,084,639 of record NC_052312.1, read on the forward strand.
TCAAAGCAAAGGATATTCATATGATAGGTAAGCAATACAAAGCCCTGCAGAGGGCTCTCCAACTGACAATCTATTAGAAAAAAATATAAACTATTTGAACCAAGACTTGAAAAGAACTGATATTGGCACAAGGTGGAGGGAATGTTGGAACATAACTAACAAAAGTTAGTTAGCGAAAGTGTACACTTTATCCAGTATATACTAATGTATAGAATGTATTATAAAAGAGACACAATTCACAAATTCTACATACAGCACATTGGCAGAGTCATCTCTTAAGTGTAAAACTAACAATTAAGTGATAATGCTCAAGGAGGATCCTCCAAACACTGGCTTTGAGGGCATTATCACTTTTATACAACATGTTACCAACTTATTCAAATATTGATTGACATGTTTTCATAAACAATTTTGTCCTTCCGCAAGATATAGTCCCGACACAAATCTAGGGTTGCTACCCAAGCTGGCTGGTTGTTCGATCTATCAGCTTGGTTGCCAGAGACACTACTCAGTCATTCAGTCTTTTTGTTCTTTATCTATGGACGCACCCCAAATATCCGAGGGACAGACAGTAAGGTTTATACAAATCTCTGCTGTTGAAAACTACATTTTAGTCTAAAAGAAATGTGAGATAATGTCAAGATGCTTTTTATAGTGGAGATAAAGTTTATAAATTGCCTGGCTGGGCTGATGAGACAGTGGATTGCGCAGTCAGATGGAGCAGAGTAAATAGGCATTTTAACATCATAGATTTAGCTGGTGATAACCGGCTGGAATGCAGTTTTAACAAATCAGCATTCAGGATTACACCCACCCGTTGTATAATGACTCAATGACTCCATGCCGTCTGGGAATGCTATAAAGTCCAAAAGTTATTGGCAGAGTTATAAAGTTGGCTCTAAGAAGTATTGCAATGTATATGTCCTTTTAATCCGTCTGTCTGCATATTTCAAGACATGGCGTATAAAGGTGCAGTGAGATACACGATGGGTTGCACAATACTTTTGTCCAATACTAGACAATACTCATCTAGAAAAAAACGTATACTTTAAAACTGGAAATCAACTAATCTTCCATCGTTAACACGATGGAAAGGTCAAATGCTTTATTATCTAAATGTTGAAAGTGCGTGGGTGATGTAGAGAAACAAAATGGTGCAGTTTAAGGCCATATGGTGGAGACTGACACGGGCGCTGGAGATGGGGGTGTGAGCAGGTGGGTCTGGACAGGTGTGGTGTTGTTGATGTTTGTGTGCGTCTGTATGCTGTCGTTTGTATGTGTATGTTATGTATTGTTTGAAGAAAAAAAAGATCAAATATAATAACAATAGGGTGAGGCAGGAAGCAATTATTTATGCTGCTTGTTGACACCGGCGTCAGATAGTGTGGAAAGGTGGCTGGGTGTTAGATCCCTGTGGATAATGGGAGGGTGAACTCGTTCTCTTTCTCCTGCGGCATTTTCAATTCTTCATTATGAAAGGCTACCCGAGGTTAACGGCATGGGGAGGCATTCCCAGCTGTGAGGATTATTGCCAACCAACACACACAGCTCTCCCAGAATAAAACTTCAGTCTGTAACACAAGGCAAATAATTATCTTAAGGTGAATAACAATATGACGTTATCCTGGCAAGGGACTTTTTAATACTAACCGTGATAGAGGTACCATTTTCTCCCAACACGTTTCATTTATGAGGTACGCATGTGAAGACGCAGGTCAAATTTGGTTTATAGCTCATGGTTTATGAACAAAAATATATGCAAGAAAGAATGATTTTGCAGAATTACTAAAGAGTTGAAATGGTTGGGGGTAGTTCTTGGATTTTGCTTTGAGGACCTAGTTGGTGCAAGCTTAGCTCCACTGGATGATTTTTTTTGTGTGTGAATGATAAGCCTCCATTTCCATGCTACCCTTTCTCTCGATCGATAAATGCTGCCCCAGGAATAGCCCCCTCCCGTTGACAAAGATTCATACAAATCTCAGACTCGTATGTTTTCCTACCCAAATAGTCACGGATGTGCTGACTAATTGATGTAATAGTATGTAATTGGAGAATGATCTGACTGTCATTAGTCAGAGGCTAGCGTTATCTAGCCCTAAGCTTAGGACTGGAACTAGAGTGAGGGTTGAGGTGAGACAGAGAGCAGTGTTTCTCGTCTCACCTACCATGCTGTTCCTGTTTGCGACTCGTGTCAGGGTGTGTAGACGTGATCCACCTGAACGCCTTATGATATGTCTAGCTGCATGACGATCTGAATGACCAGGTGTGCTGCTAACCCTTTGTGATTGACACTGGGGTACACAGCAACAGGGAAAGATGTTGTGTATATGCAGGACTATATGCTTTGGTCTGTATTTTGAATCAGATTAGAAATGAGTTTTAATGGTTCCCCAGATTATACAATGGGGTCATAGTGTTGGTTTCTGAGAACTAGTCCATTTTCAATGGCAATTCTTCATTTGGAAAAGCTTTTTAGTCCAGGACCAGGCTAAATCTGTATCTGGCCCATAGGTTCATCTTTCCCTCTTAGTTTATACTGCACGTTGGCTATGGGATATTGAATTTCATTTGCAAACAATGTCTTAAAGATGAGACAAAATACCTACAGTATGTTACCAGACGTGCTGGTCTATCTAGTTCATTAACCAATCTAAACAGGGTTTTAACATGTTTGTGTTTCTTCCTTCGACGCTGTAATTGGTTGAATATGCTTGTGAATCGAGTAGTTGTGAGAGGAGGAGGAATTATTCCCAGGAACTCAAATCCAAGGGGCAGCAATGGGCACCCCTGTGATAGACATGAATAAGAAGCATAATGCAACTGGACCTCCCATCGCTGTTCCATTAGATCTTAGTTGATCTGTGTTCAGTTCAAAGACTCTGGTCTCTTTGCGCAGACCTCTCACCTTTCAACTCTGACTAGGGGATCTTGACTCCATTTGGATGTTTTCTTGCGTTTGATCTAATCACGAAAGCCTATCAGTGGTTCCTCTTCACATGTACTGTATTATAAATAGCACCTCTCAGACAGCGAGTGATTGCACCAATTAGTTAGGGCCCTAGAAGAACTCCATCTTGGGTTAACTCTTTCGCTCGTGAGCCAGATGTACAAACTGGACTCTTCATAGTGGAATAATGGGGTAAAGGTAGTGTTTCCTTTACCGTTGTGCCCCCCCCCCCCCCCCCCCCCAAGTGCCAAGTGGAAAATAATCTAGGGGGAACACTGGGTTAAGGGAATCTATAAATAAGCCACTCAAAGACTGAATGAACACATTTTTTAAAAACATTTGTTTGTTAGTTCACAACGCAGTGAACGAAGGTCTGATCCTGCTAACACATTTTAAAATGACCTGTTCTAGTTCTGTATTGGTTGCTGTTTCTTGCCAGAGGCTCAGTTTGACATGTCTGCTTTCCCACAAGCCCACATCATGAGTCTTGAGAAAAAAGGGTCAATTGAAGAAATGAAGAAATTGCAATTTAAATATTAATGAAGCCCTTTGTCTTTTTCCCATCAGCCTTTGAGGGATCATGCTATTCCACTATGATTTTGGCAATTACCCCTCATTGCCCTCCCCCCATGTCCAAAGTCACCCCTGTGCACTTGACTGGCACAGTCACCCGTCGGCACAATGCACAACAGTAAGGCTGCCTCAAACTAACATCATTACACACCTATTGAATAGCAGCACCAGTTTGCATTGTCTACATTTGATTAATCCTAAAAGTGGCGCTGCATGGTCTGAAAAAACATTGAATGAGAATTTCATGTCAGGGCCTGCCAAATAAACAATTTATATGTCAAATGGGATCTGAATATGCACAAATAAATACCACGTTGATTCTGAAATCGTTTAGAAGCCTTTTATTTTTTAAACTTATTGTCGCTCCTGGTAAATGGCTGCCTTTTCAGGCCCATATTTCTGGAGTCCTGAAATGAACGTTTACTGTCACCCAGCATGTGATTATGACATCATCAACTAAAGTCCAACACTTCCGCTGCTTTTTGTCTCGCTATCTTTCACATGTAGACTGTTGGATGGCAGCTCTCGAGCACTTCTGTTTTCCAAGTGTCAATTATTTCATCAAATTGAATTACATCCACTGAGTGTTATTATTATCACTTGATAAGGTCTCAACATTTGTTTTAATTTAGCCCAATTCCATTGAATAATTGATTGACCAGCCCAATCGAATTAGCATACAGATATGACGCATAATGAACACACAATTATATTAGCTACACACATTGAGACTGCCCTATGTACAAAGACTTGTCCAAATAGGTTTTCTCATAGAATGTTTTCTCATGTGTTCATCAGCTTGACATCACAGCACCGTTGAGTACAATGTAACGCTACAACCCTTCGAGCTTCGCCACTCTATGGTGCTTCAATTCCACGACAGCATATTTTAAGTGGAGGAGCCCAGTTTCAAGCTGTTTCATACAGAAGTGTCTCAGCTTTTTCTAATGAAGCCTTGTGTCAAAGTCCCACATGTACGTACTGACTAACGCAGGGGTGTCAAAGTCAAATGGACGGAGGGCCAAATAAAAAATTTAGCTACAAGCCGAGGGCCGGACTGTTCGAATGTTCATTGAAAAATTTTTAATTTTTTTTGAAAATTGACAACTGGGCAATGTCAGAAATGTCGGTGCTCTCATCCACAGCCAAGGAATATGCAATGAAATCTTTTCCCTTTTTCACAAGCTGCTCTTTTAGATTGATGGACAACTGGTCTACTCTCTCGGCAATGGTGTTTCTGCTCATACTCACATTTAAAAAGAGTTGCCTTTTTTCTGGGCAAACTTCGTCACAAACTTTAATCATGCAGTTTTTGATGAAATCCCCCTCCGTAAATGGCCGGGCTGATTTAGCGATCTCTTCTGCCAAAATAAAACTGGCCTTGACAGCAGCCTGGCCTTGTGATTTGGCTTTTTTGAACAGAGCCTGTCGAGATTTGAGGCCTCGTTTTAATTCCTCTGCCTTTTGTAGCCTTTGTTCCATGTCCATATTCTTGTTTTTGTCCGCGTGTTTCGTTTCATAATGTCGTCTCAGATTATACTCTTTCAGTACCGCCACACTTTCTCCACACAGAAGACACACAGGTTTTCCAGCTACCTCCGTGAACATATACTCCGACTCCCACCTTGTTTGAAACCCCCGGTTCTCAGTGTCCACCTTCCGTTTTGCCATTTTTGATGGGTATCTGAAAGTTAATTTTACTGTGATGCTGACGACTGCTGTGCCAATAAATATTGAAATGAAGCAGCCTACTGCTCGGTGCGTCACCGTTGCATTGTGGGAAATGTAGTATTGGTGCGTGTAAAAGATCTGCGGGCTGCCGGCTTGCTGCGGTCTGCGGGCCGGTTCTAATAATAAATCAAGATCATCCCAGGGGCCGTAAAAAACCTTCTCGCGGGCCGGATGTGGCCCGCGGGCCTTGACTCTGACATATGTGGACTAACGGGTATGCCAGTTAACTTTATTCCCCAGTAACTCCCCGGCCTCTGAGCCAGTGGTTCCACTGAGGATTGGAGTGCTCCAACTTACCAGGCTCCCCTGCACATAATTAGCAGCCCATAAATCACTCATGCTCTTACGCAAGCCGTGAGTGAATATCAACGGCACATCAAATGACAGATTGCAGTCTCACAGTGCCCTTTAGACAAAGCCCTCGACAACATGTTCACGGGTTTCCATATTTCCAGAGCATTTTTCAACGCTGGTTGGAAAAGCTGAGCTCCTACTAGATATACATTGCTCTAGTTAGTCCAAAGTGATACAATTTTGAAAAGGTTATCTGTGGAGCGGGAGGTGGATTCATGACAAAGTGGAAATATTATCACAACTCTCTTTTATACACATACAGACACAAATAAACACACACACACACTCACACTTTCTCTCACTCACTCGCTCTCTCTCGCTCCCCCTGCCTCTCCTGCTGCCCTGTCCCCCTTCCACTTTCATAGTCTGACACAGCTGACTGGACCACTGGTCTGTATCACAAGGCCTCTCCGTGTCAGAGAGGATGGAGCTGGCAGGACCGTTCCATCAATGAACCGCCCTGGGTTCTACACACACCGAGAGAGATACAGACCCGCGTACAGTGTACACACACACATACACACTCCTGCGTCGTCGGTCAGACTGGGGCTGCCACTAAGTGGGTCAGAGCCAAAAAAGCATCACCTTTGTGTGTAAAGTCATCCCTGTGAGGGGGATTTTGTATGGAGGGGAGGAAAAGGATTACCTTTTTTCTCTCTCTTTGAGCGTCTCGCTCTCTGTGGTCGCCGTGCGGTCACCGGGAACAGCTGCTCCTGCGGCTGCCCCTGCTTCCCTGCCGGGACCGCTGTTCACCTGAACCCGGTTACCAACGCCCGTCTGGCACACAGGAACCAGCACGGTCAACGTGACCACAACAAACTCTGGGATATGTTGATTCAACCGAGCCCTGTGCCATTTGAATTAGCTGGTGAACGCACAGACTAGGTTTTCACCTAAGCAATCAGTTCATTGTATTGATTTCACACCTGCAATGGATTATACGTGAGTGTTGTTGTTGTGGGTAGAGTAATTTATTGCAAAATCCTTGATATTAAATTCAAAGGCTATGGTGTCAGATTTAGTAGCATAGCCATTTATTTTCACAAATATTTGCTTCTGTTATTTCCTTAGTTCCAATTTTAGTTTATACAATTATGTTAAATCTGTCTGTGGAAACACAAAAAGAAACACATAATTGGTTTTGACAACGACACTGACATGGGGGGAAGCAAATTAAAATCCCTGACTGTCTCAGTCAATCAGGTACTGGGCCTTCAAAAACTCATCTGTGTGTGTGTGTGTGTGTGTGTGTGTGTGTGTGTGTGTGTGTGTGTGTGTGTGTGTGTGTGTGTGTGTGTGTGTGTGTGTGTGTGTGTGTGTGTGTGTGTGTGTGTGCGTTAGACTATATGAGTGTGTTTGTGAACCGACTATCACAGTACACAAGTTGATCCCACATCCTGCAACCATGAACCGCAGTCTTCCAGAAGAATGAAGAAGGTAATTACAAATTAGGCCAGGTTTTGGATCGTGAGGCAGACGGGCATTCTCCAGGGATTCCTCCTGCCTCGGTTTGGCCAAAACAGGCTTAGGCCAACTGAACAATGACTGAGCTGCATTGCCCTAATGCAAACACCACCTATACAATACTGAACCAAGCCTCTCTGTCCCATTTTAAAGCTACTGTAGGAGGATTGAATGTTCATTATCTGCTGAATCCTAATTTGAGGTATGTGGCCATAACTCTTTGTGTGAATCATATGTCAATGACAGTTTTGTACAAAGAAATTGAGTTTTGAATGTTTTCATAGTTAGTATTCAGTCCTATGTCAAGAGCACCTTGAAAGGTTCTGAAGAAATCTCAACTAGAGACTGCCTTGTCACAAAAATGACCAAGGCCAGTATCAGGTGTGCAGATGTCATTACTTTGGATTCCTGTCGGAAATATCTTACCTGAAATGATTTTCAGTTCTTGTGAAAGCGAAACACGTTTTGGGATTCTCAGTGTGTTGTAAACTCATCAGGATACTAAATTGATTTGCGAAAACATCCTAACCCCTTTTTACAACCTGAGAGCTGTTCATGGGATAAAAATCATAGCCGAACTCACGTGAGATGATACACTTGTCCATCAACATCATTACATTCTAACGAGCTATCGTGAATAGACAGTTGTGCCCCACCTGTATATCCCCATCCATTGCGATTTGAACGGACAAGCGTCAATGACTCCGTCCCAGAGATGAGCATCATGTACCATCAAGTCTCCAGCCCGGCCTGTCTGTCAGTCTGTGTGTCAGTTAGTGGGCTGATGACATGTTCAAGGTGGCATGACTGCCATGGGATTGTGCCGGTGAACGTCAACCCTGATGAGAATGTGGCCGCCCAACTTTCCAGTTCATGGAGTGTGCAAATCGCAAGGTAGGGATAGAGAGATTGAAATTGAATCGAATAGTGCCATGGCCAGACCACCTCGACAGGGAGAAGGGGAGATGGGTGGATAGAGAAAGAGATAAAGGGAGAAAGGTAGAGAGCAGAGAATAGAGCAAACAACAAGCTGCACAAGAACTCACTACTGTAATGGTCCAGGTTACAAAGTGGCTCAGTGACTCGTGTTTGCATCTCAATGTGAAAAAAACTGTTTGCATGTTCTTCACAAAGAGGGCAACAGATGCTACTGAGCCAGATGTCTATGTGTCAGGGGAGAAGCTCCAGGTGGTATCTGATTTTAAGTACCTTGGCATCATACTTGATTCCAACCTCTCTTTTAAAAAGCATGTGAAAAAGGTAATTCAAATAACCAAATTCAACCTAGCTAATTTCCGATTTATACGAAATTGTTTGACTACAGAGGTAGCAAAACTGTACTTCAAATCTATGATACTCCCCCACTTAACATACTGCTTGACTAGTTGGGCCCAAGCTTGCTGTAGAACAGTAAGACCTATTCAGTCTGTCTACAAACAGGCTCTCAAAGTGCTTGATAGGAAGCCCAATAGCCATCATCACTGTCACATCCTCAGAAAGCATGAGCTCCTGAGTTGGGAAAATCTTGTGCAATACACCGATGCATGTCTTGTATTCAAGATCCTAAATGGCTTGGCTCCCCCTCCACTCAGTATTTTTGTTAAACAGAAAACCCAAACATATGGCAGCAGATCCACAAGGTCTGCCATGAGAGGTGACTGTGTAGTTCCCCTAAGGAAAAGCACCTTTAGTAAATCCGCTTTTTCTGTGAGAGCTTCCCATGTCTGGAATACACTGCCATCAGACACACATAACTGCACCACATATCACACTTTCACAAAATGCTTGAAGACATGGCTAAAGGTCAATCAGATTTGTGAACATGGTCCCTAGCTGTGTGTTGCCGCTTTCCATGTCTGTTGTCTGTAACTTGTGAGGTGTGGAAACACTTTGTTGCTTTTATGAATTTTGTCTTGCTGCTTTTTGTTCTATGTTGCTCTGTCTGTATGCTACGTCTTGCTTGTCCTATGTTGCTATGTCTGTATGCTATGTCTTGTTCTATGTTGCTATTGTCTATATTGTAATTGTTTTTAATAACCTGCCCAGGGACTGCGGTTGAAAATTAGCCGGCTGGCTAAAACCGGCACTTTTACTGAAACGTTGATTAATGTGCACTGTCCCTGTAAAAATAAACTCAAACTCAAACTCAATAATGGAGAGAGATAGTACAGTATTTCTCCGTCTCTTCTGCGACTGAGTGTATCTAACTGTGTGTATCAAAGTGCTTCTCGTACAGGAAGTGTGCTCGACGGAACAAACGCATTACATGTACACAAGAGCTTAGCGTTCTCTCTCTTCCTCCAAGATTACTTTGAAGAGACGCCGCTGAAGTAGGAACTAAGTAAACCACATTACCAACATGATACTTTATACATTCCAATCCCTCATAGGAATTGATAAACACTCTGTATTCACACACTTCATGCATGTCATTTTAGCCTCGGGCGTGAAACACACTCTATTTTATTCTGTTATTTATCCCTTTCCCTTCCGTCCTGGTCTAACGATGGGAAGTTTCCAACATTGTGTTCTCAGAGATCTACCCGCTGTAGATTTTCCTCCCCGGTTGCTATGGCAACTGGAGTGAGCGGGATTCGGGATGTTAGACTTTCCACATTCATGAACTAGTTCTCAGCTTCCTTCGGGAACGAGTATCTTTTTTGTAAATCCTAGCGGTCTTTAAATATCCACATAAGTCTTCAGTGTGCTAGGCAGCCTGGACAGATTCCACTTCTCTTCTGCAAGTTTTTACTCCATCGCAGTAAGAAATCAGGCTACTTACAGAACTGTCTCATTTGGAGCCCACCATAGTGGGATCCATTGGTATTATACTTAGGTTAATAGGTTAATGCATGGTGGTTGGCAATCTTTTACTCACTGTCTGCTTAACATTCTATTCTCTTTCCACACAATCTGATAAGCTGTTGACTGTCTGCCTTCCTATAAGAAATCAGAACCACTGTGATATCCAGTAACAAAATAATATATCTTAGAAATCAACGTCAGTATGGGAATCCATATCGTCATTGTGATTAGGTCCTCATATTACACATCAATATTGTCTTATCAGCTCCTGATATGATGTCAGAGCACTCCTAATACAATTCATCAGCAGGCCTCTTCTTAAATGCCACATTCATATTTCCACCATTTTGTTGTGACATACTAAACTCAGCAAAAAAGTAAACGTCCTCTCACTGTCAACTGCATTTATTTTCAGCAAACTTAACATGTGTAAATATTTGTATGAACATAACAAGATTCAACAGCTGAGACATAAACTGAACAAGTTCCACAGACATGTGACTAACAGAAATTGAATAATGTGTCCCTGAACAAACAGGTCAAAATCAAAAGTAACAGTCAGTATCTGGTGTGGCCACCAGCTGGATTAAGTACTGCAGTGCATCTCCTCCTCATGGACTGCACCAGATTTGCCAGTTCTTGCTGTGAGATGTTACCCCACTCTTCCACCAAGGCACCTGCAAGTTCCTGGACATTTCTGGGGGGAATGGTCCTAGCCCTCACCCTCTGATCCAACAGGTCCCAGACGTGCTCAATGGGATTGAGATCCGGGCTCTTCGCTGGCCATGGCAGAGCACTGACATTCCTGTCTTGCAGGAAATCACACACAGAATGAGCAGTATGGGTGATGCTATTGTCATGCTAGAGGGTCATGTCAGGATGAGCCTGCAGGAAGGGTACCACATGAGGGAGGAGGATGTCTTCCCTGTAACGCACAGCGTTGAGATTGCCTGCAGTGACAACAAGCTCAGTCAGATGATGCTGTGACACACCGCCCCAGACCATGATGGACCCTCCACCTCCAAATCGATCCCGCTCCCGCTCCAGAGTACAGGCCCCGGTGTAACTCTCATTCCTTCGACGATAAACGCAAATTCGACCATCACCCCTGGTGAGACAAAACCGCGACTCGTCAGTGAAGAGCACTTTTTGCCAGTCCTGTCTGGTCCAGCGACGGTGGGTTTGTGCCCATAGGCGACGTTGTTGCCGGTGATGTCTGGTGAGGACCTGCGTTACAACAGGCCTACAAGCCCTCAGTCCAACCTCTCTCAGCCTATTGCGGACAGTCTGAGCACTGATGGAGAGATTGTGCGTTCCTGGTGTAACTCGGGCAGTTTTTGTTGCCATCCTTTACCTGTCCTGCAGGTGTGATGTTCAGATGTACCGATCCCGTGCGGGTGTTGTTACACGTGATCTGCCACTGCGAGAATGATTAGCTGTCCGTCCTGTCTCCCTGTAGCGCTGTCTTAGGCGTCTCACAGTACAGACATTGCAATTTATTGCCCTGGCCACATCTGCAGTTCTCATGCCTCCTTGCAGCATGCCTAAGGCACGTTCACGCAGATGAGCAGGGACCCTGGGCATTTTTCTTTTGGTGTTTTTCAGAGTCAGTTGAAAGGCCTCTTTAGTGTCCTAAGTTTTCATAACTGTGACCTTAATTGCCTACCGTCTGTAAGCTGTTAGTGTCTTAACGACCGTTCGACAGGTGCATGTTCATTAATTCTTTATGGTTCATTGAACAAGCATGGGAAACAGTGCTTAAACCCTTTACAATGAAGATCTGTGAAGTTATTTGGATTTTTACGAATTATCTTTGAAAGAGAGGGTCCTGAAAAAGGGACATTTATTTTTTTGCTGAGTTTATTTATTGTGATGATATTAAACACGGACTCTATTATTATTGTTACATGTGCTAGTACTGTTTCCTCCCTTAATATTTTCCAAGTCACGGGGTTACTTAATTGGCATAACGTCTGAGCGGTTCCATTAAGGTTGTACTTGAAGGAACTGTGGGGACAGTAATGGTCCTCGTAACCCATGATGCAGTCCGTCATCTAGTTAATTAGCATGGGGGAGGAGCCTTGGATAAATGTTACAGTATTCTCTATGACCTATGTCAAGATGGGATGCAAACTTCTGCTAACTTTCTGTGGTAAAATTACAATGTTTTCCAGAAATTCTGGTTGGAGGTTTCTGGATTTCCTGCTTATTCCCTCCTGATTCTGGGAGTCTTCCAACCAGGATTTCTGGGAATTTTGGGAAAGTTACCAGAGTTGTGCACCTCTACAAGGGTATATATACTGTATATACACTCAGTGGCCAGTTTATTAGGTACCCCATGCCCGTTCACAAAAAATAGTTAGCTCCTACAGACAGTGAGTCACGTGGACGTGGCTTGCTACAGTATATAAATCAGCCAGAAAGGCATCGAGGCATTCAGTTACTGTTCGATTGAATGTTATAAGGGGCAAAATGAGTGACCTAAGTGACTTTGAGCGTGGTATGTTCGTCGGTGCTAGGCACGCCGGATCCAGTATCTCAGAAACGGACAGCCTTCTGGGCTTTTCACACACAACCATTTACAAAGAATGGTGCAACAAACAAAAAAAATCCAGTCAGTGTTAGTCCTATGGGCAAAAACAGCTTATTGATTAGAGAGTTTGAAGGAGAATGACAAAAAATCGTGCAAGCTAACAGGCGGGCCACAAACAGCGCATTACAACAGTGGTGTGCAGAACGGAATCTCGGAATGCACAACTAGTCAGTCCTTGTCACAGATGGGCTATTGCAGCAGAAAACTACACTGGGTTCCACTTCTATTAACTACAAACAAGAAGAAGCTGATTCAGTGGGCACGCAATCACCAACACTGGACAATTGAGGAGTGGAAAAACATTGGTTGGTCCGACGAATCCCGGTTCCTGTTGCGTCATGCTGATGGCAGAGTCAGGATTTGGTGTCAACAGTACAGGTTGGTGGTGTAATGATGTAGGGAATGTTTTCCTGGCACACATTAGGTCTTTTGTAGGGCTGTTGCAGTGACCGTATTACCGCTACTCCGGCAGTCATTAGTCATGACCGGAGTCAAATTCCACATGACCGAGTCACGGTAATCTCCTCTTATGCACTCTGGACATGCATTGGTAGTACCCAACTCGCTAACGACCATAAGGTCACTAATGGCCTGGTACTCAGGGCTCTATTGTCCCTCTAACCACTCTGACATCAAATGGAATGGAAAATCACATCAAACACTTATCATCAAAACATTATTTGCTTTTAAAACTCACCTCACTGTGATTGATCAATTTGAAGAAAGAAGTTCAACAGTTGAAACTGAGTGGAAAACATGGTCACTGTGGATGTTGTTTTAAATTCTAGCACAACGAAATGGACAGCGCTTTCTAAGGGGATGAATTCAAAACACCCATACGCATATTTTGAGCTTATGGATAGGTATAGGCATATATATGAGCGAAAGCCCCTCAGAAATGTTATTAAAATGATTGTGCTGTTATACAATACATAGCCTATACCGCATGTTACACATGGCAGATTAACATTACAAATTGAAGATGTCTTTAGTACATAATTGCTCTAGCCTATACTGCAAAATTAAACAAATTCTAGTACTCGCCTTTGAGTGTGGACTGTATTATTATGCATATTGGATGGACTGATTACCTTATGCAACACTCCAAACTTCCTATCAATGAGTCTGGGAGAGAACGTATAGCCCTAGGCGATGCTGTTTGTTCATTGATTGTGCAGGGCGGCTTACAGAGTTGCCTACAATTATAATTAATTTGTATTTGATTTTGAATAGCCAAATAATAGGGCATTTTTTATATTGTAGGCTGACACATTACCTTTAGCTAGAGAAAATCTCACTTTTATCTCCTCCTCTCTCCTTCATTCCTTTCTCGAGTGTGCAGAGAGAGGGGCTGTCAACAGTTTATTGAAATATGTTTTGTTGTGAAAACATGTTACTATCGATGTTCCCAAAGAGATTTCACTTGGTTTCCCAAATTAAGCACTGGGTAGCTGTAGGAACAGGGTTGGAGAGTTCATGGAATATAGAGCTTGGGCGGAATATCTCCTGTTGCGCAATGAGAGACTGCATGCCCCTCAAACAGTCCTTGATGCATGGAGTGAAATAACCATCAGGAAAGCGGCCTCCATTTGCTATTTGAGTGCATACAGATGACGTCTTTTTCCCGCTGCTCCTGTCCCTGCCCATTTGATAATTGGCCATTCTAAATCTATGGGGAAGAATATGATCACTTGATGAGAGAACTAGATGTCGGCATGGCTGATTAATTAGGCCCGATTTCATCGTCCTTTTTGGACGCCGATTATGGTCGATTACATTGCAATCCACGAGGAAACTGCGTGGCAGGCTGACCACCTGTTATGTGAGTGCAGCGTCAAAAGACCTTGTGGCTGCAAGGAGCCAAGGTAATTTTTTAGCTAGCATTAAACTTATCTTATAAAAAACAATCAATCTTCACTAGTTAACTACACATGGTTGATGATATTACTAGGTTAACTAGCTTGTCCTGTGTTGCATATAATCAATGCGGTGCCTGTTAATTTATCATCGAATCACAGCCTTTTTCAACTTCGCCAAACGGGTGATGATTTAATAAAAACGCATTCGGGAAAAAAAGCACATTCGTTGCACAAATGTACCTAACCATAAACATCAATGCCTTTCTTAAAATGAATACACAGGAGTATATTTTTTTTAACCTGCATATTTAGTTAAAATAAATGCATGTTAGCAGGCAATATTAACTAGGGAAATGTCACTTCTCTTGCGTTCAGTGCAAGCAGAGTCAGGGTATATGCAACAGTTTGGGCCGCCTGGCTCGTTGCGAACTGTGTTTCTTCCTCAAAGACCGTAATTAATTTGCCAGAATTTTACATAATTATGACAATAACATTGAAGCTTGTGCAATGTAACAGCAATATTTAGACTTGGGGTTGCCACCCGTTCGACAAAATACGTAATGGTTCCGGATTTCACTGAAAGAATACACGTTTTGTTTTCGAAAGTATAGTTTCCGGATTTGACCATATTAATGACCAAACGCTTGTATTTTTCTGTGTGTTATTATAATTAAGTCTATGATTTGATATTTGATAGAGCAGTCTGACTGAGCGGTGGTAGGCAGCAGCAGGCTCGTATGCATTCATTCAAACAGCACTTTACTGCGTTTGCGAGCAGCTCTTAGCAATGCTTGACTCACAGCACTGTTTATGACTTCAAGCCTATCAACTCCCGAGATTAGGCTGGCAATACTATAGTGCCTATAAGAACATCCAATAGTCAACGGTATATGAAATACAAATGATGTAGAGAGAAATAGTTGACGCTTCATAATTCCTATAATAACTACAACCTAAAACTTCTTACCTGGTAATATTAAAGAACTGGGAAAATTGAACCACCGGCTTTCATATGTTCTCATGTTCTGAGCAATGAACTTAAACGTTAGCTTTTATACATGGCACATATTGCACTTTTACTTCCTTCTCCAACACTGTTTTTGCAACATTTAAAGCAAATTGAACATGTTTCATTATTTATTTGAGACTAAATAGATTTCATTTAAGTATTCTATTAAGTTAAAATAAAAGGGTTTGTTGTTCATTCAGTATTGTTGTAATTGTCATTATTACATATATATATATATATATATATATATATATATATATATATATATATAAATCGTCCGATTAATTGGTATCGGCTTTTTTTGGTCCTCCAATAATCGCTATCGGTATCGGCGTTGAAAAATCATAATCGGTCGATCTCTAGAGAGAACAGTATTTGCAGCCTGAGGCAAGACACAGAGGGTAACCTTTTTTTATGACTCAAATCATTAATAGCCTATAGTTGCATCATGCAGCCCATATATGTTTGGATGGGGAGCGTCGCTGCACAGCTATTTTCAGGTCTCTCCAGAGATGTTTGTTCGGGTTCAGGTCTGGGCTCTGGCTGGGCCACATTCAGAGACTTATCCCGAAGCCACTCCTGCGTTGTCTTGGCTATGGGCTTAGGGTTGTTGTCCTGTTGGAAGGTGAACCTTCACCCCAGTCTGAGGTCCTGAACGCTCTGGAGCAGATTTTCATCAAGGATCTCTCTGTACTTTAATCCATTCATCTTTGTCTCTTTCCTGATTAGTCTCCCAATCCCTGCCACTGAAAAACATCCCCTCACCTCCCTGACCAAGGCCCTTCTCCCCCGAAATGCTCAGTTTGACCGGGCGAACAGCTCTAGGAAGAGTCTTTGTGGTTCCAAACGTCTTCCATTTAAGAATGATGGTTGCCACTGTGTTCTTGGGGGACATTCAATGCTGCAGAATTTTTTTGGTACCCTGCCCCAGATCTGTGCCTTGACACAATCCTGTTGCGGAGCTCTACGGACAATTCCTTTGACCTCATGACTCAGTTTTTGCTTTGACATGCACTGTCAACTGTGGGACCTTATATAGACAGTTGTATGCCTTTCCAAATCATGTCCAATGAATTGAATTTACCACAGGTGGACTCCAATCAAGTTGTAGAAAGATCTCAAGGATGATCAATGGAAATAGGATGCACCTGAGCTCAATTTCCAGTTTCATAGCAAAGGGTCTGAATATTTATGTAAATATGCTATTTCTGTTTTAATTTTTTTAAATAAATTTGCTGAAATGTAAAAAAAAACAACGTTTTTTGGTTTGTCATTATGGGATATTGTGTGTAGATTGATGAGGAGAAAAACTATTTAACCAATTTTAGAATAAGACTGTAACATAACAAAATGTGGAAAAAGTCAACGGGTCTGAATACTTTCCGAAGGCACCGTATGTATGTCAGTGTTTCCCATAGATTATGTTCCTGTGCTTAGGCCCCCCAAATCATCATCCAAGGCACAAAGATTTCAATTGAAACCAATTGAAGCCATATGTAGTTTTTGCCCTCAGAACAGCCTTGTTGTTACAAGTTGTCTGGATGTCCTTTGGGTGATGGAAACTGTTGAGCCTGAAAAACCCAGCAGCGTTGCAGATCTTGACACTCAATCTGGTGTGCTTGGCACCTACTACCATATCCTGTTCAAAGGCACACATGCACAAACCATGTTTCAATTGTCCCAAGGCTTTAAAATCCTTCTTTAACCCGTCAGCTCCCCTACACTAATTGAAGTGGATTTAACAAGTGACAACAATAAGGGATCATAGCGTCTGTGCATAACTTTTCATAGATACGACTGTGCATACCTTTTTATAGATATGCTGTGCATACCTTTTCATAGAAACGACTGTGCATATATTTTCATAGATACGACTGTGCATACATTTTGATAGATTTGACTGTGCATACATTTTCATAGATGCGACTGTGCATACATTTTCATAGAAACAAATGTGCATACCTTTTCATAGGAACGACTGTGCATACCTATTCATAGATACGACTGTGCTTTCCTTTTCATAGATACGACTGTGCATACCTTTTCATAGATACGACTGTGCATACCTTTTCATAGACACGACTGTGCATACCTTTTCTATCTCCTTGATGTGTGTTCAGTGAGACTCCGCAGGATACATTTAACTTCATCTCACAACCGTACCACTTTCTATGTGATGACATACATTATATATACAGACACATCAGTTATATTTAGCATTGGAATTCACCGCTTTGACTGAAACTTGACTGAATGACATTATATAGCCCATGGTGTAATTACAAGGGTTCAGATTCAATTTGTGCTTCACTTGATTGCAGTGCATGCGCCGCGGATCATGCTTCTTCATATATTGCATCTTTCTCCTCCGGCGTGCATTCCAGTGAGCATCAGTAGGCAGAAAGTAGATGTGTCTCTTAGATTAGTAAATAACAACATGACATGGCAGTGTTTCTGACCAACAACGAAATTCAGGGACAGAGGGAACACCAGTTTCCCACAAATATTAAACAAGTGCATCTCAGATCAGCTATATTACGTTTGAGTGGCGTGATGAAAATATTATTGTAAAGTGTGTGTGTGTGTGTGTGTGACTACGCACATTATTTTAGTGTGTGTAATATAGCAGCGTTCCTTTTTGATTCAATTCCACTGGGTCTCAAACTCCTACACACACTCATTAAATCCAACTTGAGAGGTGTGTGTGCACATGCATGTGTGTGTGTGACCAGTCCACTGTCAGGTCTTTAGGGAGGGGTCAGAGCTAGAGGTTGTAAATCAAGACAGATAGTCAGACGCCGACGTTCATGTTATTCCCAGGATGACAGCGTTTGGAGGTATGAAACGGGAAGAGTACGGGTTTCCAAAAGGGATTTGCTCTTATTACGGCCCCCCAATTATGCCCTCAGCAGCTGTAGCACTGGAGGAAACCAGCCATTCATCACTCAGACGTGCATGTACTGTAGAGGGAGATCATATGAGCTTACAATGTGGAGGATAACATTCCTAGCAGAGAGAGCATTTGTATATATAAGGTGATACCCTCAATGTTCTTTTTTGCGTTAAGACATACTATTATAACCAAAGAAATATAATCCACGGGTTCTATTTCTGTGATTATAGCATGGCTGTTCTGGGAGTGTCAGAGCCATTTGTTTGCTGCAAAGACCATTATGGTATCGTCATCTAATGCAGAATAGCAAGGGATTATATAGGCCTTACACTTATCATGTTGTTTATTGTAGCAAGTGTTTGGTATAATTTTCTATGGAGCAAAATGGAAAAAGTAGACTTTGGTAAGGAAGATGAAGGACAGAGGATGTCTTTATTTGCATGCCACCTATCATACATATAGCTGTGTGCTTGGCGTAGAGCGGGAAAATGTCATGAAGCCATAAAAGAACCGACAGCTCCATATGTCAGATGAGGGGAAAATGTGTGATGAATGAGTCATTCATGTAGTGACTCAATACAAGGCCTAGATAATGATAAAATAGCTGGGTATATTCACAGGCAGGTACAGTAATGCTTGTCAAATTGCGGCGCCCATATTCAATGAATAGATCGACACCTCCCTATTCTGTGCATCATCTCCCCAGGAACATTAATAATCCATTTCAGACCAAAAATGTATTTATTCATGAGTGTATTACACCTGATTCCTCTTGTCGCTTGGAGATGCACTTCCTCAAGTATTATGTATCGAATCGCGCCTCCCTCCCACGCCACCAGCTGCCACCCCTTTCTCCAGTCAATCTCGTTTTATAGTCGGCGGACGACTGTGTGAAACCACACAGATATCGGTTCGGATAATCCAACTGTGTTTTTATGCCTCCCTTCACTCTCTCCTCTCTTTTTATCATCGTCGTCCTCGAACGTTTCGTTCCCCCCCATCAGAGTGCGAGCGTCCTTGAGGCAAGACAGAGAGACGTTGGGCTGTTTCCTGTAGCGCTTGTCACACGCCGTCTGGTCCTTCAAGTGGACGGCTGTGATGTGTTTTAGTGTGAGTAGAGAGAGGAATTTGAGCCAGCTCAGGAATGTTAATGCGTTATCCAGGGATGCGTGCATGTAACTCTGCACGGCTGTTAGCGCCACACTCAGCTACCTGTGAGGAGGCATCTGTGAGGCACAGACCTTGGCCTACGTCAGGGTTCTCCAACTCTGGTCCTGGAGAGCTGCTTCCCTCCAGCCCTTCAGTATAACAGATAATGCTCCTACCTCAGCTAATCATGGTCCAGATTGAAGAATATGGTTACTTTGAATCAGGTGTGTTAATGTCTGTACCTCCATTAGCTCTAGAAGACTGGAGTTAAAGAACCCTTCGCTACTTGAAGTTATTTTCCCACTTCCCCTCCCTCTACTTTATCTAAATGGAAATGGATTTACAGAGGCGCTCCTCTTAAGGAGGTAAATCAATAGGAAGAATATCCATCCATTGATTTGATTATGTGTCATTAGCCTGTACTCCCATCAGCTCGTCCTGCAGACAAGCTAGCTCTTTAAGAATGTGGACGTTGAAGAATGAGCCGTCGTCGAATTATGGATTCTACAAATTTAACTTTTAGCCCAAACTACCCACACTGCTGTGCTTCACCTCACCTCAGCCCACCTCGGAGATACCATCGCTTCCCTCATCATCACCTCTGTCGATACGATCGACAGGATAACTGGTCGAGAAATAGGGCGCTTCCCTCTCTATCTTTCCCCTTCCTCTCCCTTTTCCAAGTGGTTCACCTCAGCTAGCCAGACTCCGCTGCTTCCCCCCTCGTATACCGTCACTCACTGAAGGATATGAAGTTTTAGGTCCATCCCGGGCCCTCCTCTCACTGGGGAAATATAAGTTGGCCGTCTATTGCATTACAGTTTTCTAAAGCTGTGCATTAGGAGGTTATCAGATTCCCTGAGGCAGAAGGATGGGGTGGGGGGTATGGTGGGGGAGAGGTGAGTGGGGAATAGCAATTTGCCCTGTGGTTTTAAAAGGCAGGAAATGGCCACCTTGAGAGTGCCTCTTAAAAAAGGGTTGGGGAGGGGGAACCGTGTAACAACCCTAGTATAATGGTACAAAGGAGAGAGTCAATCAGGGTGTATTGAGTGACACTCGGTGGCTGCCCCCGACCGTTGTATTCTCCAGGGAGCGTGTTTTGTTTTCCATTAAGAATGTAGTTAGTGTTTGTGGGGAGGCACGCGCGGCAGCAGCCCCCACCTCTCTGGTCTGTGAGAGCTGTGTGTGTGTTTGTCTGTGCGGTCATGCGTGATTGTGTGTGTAATCCTGTGTGTGTATATGTGCCTATGTGTGTGTCTGTGTGAAAAGTTTGACTGAAGTATAGCGCGCTCTAATGGGGTGGTTCATGTTATTTACATCTCGCAGAAGCCCTGGCCCAGAGATACTGTACATTTGTTTTAGTCAAGTAGCACTCTAATTGACTAGGCCTCCCATCTCGAAAGAGATAATCACTACAACATGTTAGGCCTAACCATCTGCCGAACCACTGCCATGTGAATAGCAATGGGGGAATTGGGTTGGACGAACATGTTTACCAAAGGTAAGCCAAAGAGGCTGATTGACTTGCCGATCGCTCAGTATTAACGTGATACGCTCACTATCCATACTGACTATCCATACTGACTATCCATAATGTGGAATTACTGTCGCTATTGAGCGTTCTATTTATTTGACATTTTTATGATGTGCTTTAGGAATCCATGGGGAGACATGTAATGTAATGAATGACATAGACATAGTATTTATTAGGGGTGTAACAGTTCACCAAAGCCACGGTTTGGTACGTATTGCGGTTTTGGGGTCACGTTTGCTTATTTTGCAAAAGGTGGAACATTTAAAAGCACCCTATTTGTGGACCAAGTCCAGCTTCTGTGAAACCATTCGCAATGTTCCTGGCATTGTCTGTTGTGACAGGGATTGTTATGTCTTGGACCCATTCTGAAATGGACCTGGGAATTTCCCACCCGGAACCCGATTTGCATAAATTAATTTGGTATATAGAGACCCGTTCTGAATGGACCCGAGGACAAATAGACCCATTCTGTATAGACCTTTTCAGATCCAGACCTGGTCTGATCAGAGTGATGGAAGCAGCAGAAAAGTCCATTTGTAAGCTACTTTATTAACCGGAGCTGAGAAAGCGTGAGGGAGAGAGAGGTGTCACTCTAGCAGGTGGAGGAGGGGCCTTGCGGTTTGTGTACTGTCGGTGAGTGAAGCGGGAGAGATGGAGTGACAGACAAAGACAGCAGCAGCCAACCAAGCCGACTTGTGCTAGTAGACTAACTTCTAGCTTGTCATAGCTAAGTTAGTTGTCATCTAATAGTATCACGTAGTAACTCTCTTGACTGCATCAAACTGAGAGAAGCTAGTTAGCTAACTAAGCTAATTGAGTCTCCATGCACTTTCTCATTTTACAGTTACAAATAACAACAACTCCATTCAACTGACTAAGTAGAAGCCTACCTGTTGGCTCTTGGTCGTTGTAGCATATCCTTCTGCTTTAACTTTAATAATTCCATCTTCCATTGATAATCTCCTAATTTGCCTTGCCACACACGGAGGCTTTATGACTGTGGTTCCGATTTGATGTGATTGGCCGACAACGACAACAAGCATGAGCAGCAGCATAGCATTTTTTTCTCTCTCTATCAGAACCAGCTGTGAAGGCCTCTTGAATACAGAGGTGAGAGGACGTTATGTTGTTGTTTCTTGGTGTTTTCCGTCTTGCTCCGCTGGTAGGAATACTGGGGTGATGTCAGCATAAATATGTCGACATGTTTGGGTTGTTGGCAGCTGCATAGGCTATTGTTGTTGAGCAGTGGTGACATACTGTTAACGTTTTATCAACAACTCTATGTCCATCACCATTGTGATCTAGTGGGAAGCTAAAATGTTCCCAAACTGGAGTTTTAAACGATGATGGATCCTCCTCCAATTCTGGTTTATCGTCCCCACCATTTGCCATTGTAAAACTAGTTACCGGCTGCACCCTACAAAAAGAGAGTTTGAAATGCGTCAGTTAAGATTTGCGCATAGGCTCTAGGTATTTTAACAAAATAACCTACAATGTTTTTTCAGCTCAGAGTTACTCAAGAGGCAATGGCATACAACGCAGCGTAGGCTATAGGCCTAGTGTTTTTATGTTTGTAAATCATTGTTTTTATGTATTCATTCAGGTTTACAGTGCAGACCGAACAGTGGTCCCAATACTGAACGGTACGAATACTTGTACCGCTGCAACTCTAGTATTTATAGATAAAACATGCTTACTTTTGACCTCAAATTGCACAAATGAAATAGTTTATAAAGCTTTGTCTGTCTGCATAAATAGTATAGCGAAGGCCTATTCTTTGTGTGTAAATGTTTACTTGCAACATATACAACAACAGGCTGAAAAACCACAAATCCCACCTTCAGATACCAAATCTCTGATCAGTCATTTTCGATAGCATCTCACATCCCACTCTCACTTGGCTACCTACAAATTTGATTGATGGGTCTGCTCCAAGACTTAACTCGACTTTAAACAGAATGGATGAGTCTATGTAAAAGGACTGACAACTGCGAGGAGGGACTGTTCTCATAAGACCATGCATCACTGGCTATGTCCCGTAATGGAGGGCTATAATTGAGTATTAAGGGGCGTTTTGAACAGGCATGGAGAAGTGGCAACGGCCACGTCCCTTACGAACAATATGGCCGCCAAAATGTCCGCCTGCCATATGGTCCAGTCACCCCCATGCCACTCATTCCTCTTTGTAATAGATTCGGTAGGAAAACGTCCCAAAATGGTCTATGACTCACTCATAGTGTGCAGTGTTAATCATTGTACTCCTCTTCCTTTCCTTGACTTACAAGAAAATTGAGATGTAAAAAACAAGTGTTTTCAGAAAATATGAAAAACAAATTGTTATAGCTTTGTTCTATCTTCTGGATGGGCCGTAATTTGGTCCAACCCACACAAAATATCCTCTGTGTGTGTGTGTGTGTGTGTGTGTGTGTGTGTGTGTGTGTGTGTGCGTGTGTGTGTGTGTGTGTGTGTGTGTGTGTGTGTGTGTGTGTGTGTGTGTGTGTGTGTGTGTGTGTGTTAGCTTAGGCTAATTGAAATGTATGAGAGCCCTAGTTAAAGGAGCAAGTTGGTTATCCATTTATGGACTTCTAAATAAATTGATATGTACTCATTGATTTTGAATTTACAACTTATAAATGCCTCAAGATCTTAGTTCAACTGTCGTACCCCATCAGAATATACAGTTGAAGTCGGAAGTTTACATACACTTAGGTTGGAGTCATTAAAACTTGTTTTTCAACCACTCAACAAATGTATTGTTAACAAATAGTTTTATAGTTTTATCAAGTCGGTTAGGACATCTACTTTGTGAATGACAAAAGTAATTTTTCCAACAATTGTTAACAGACAGATTATTTCACTTATAATGCACTGTATCACAATTCCAGTGGGTCAGAAGTTTACATACACTAAGTTGACTGTGCCTTTAAACAGCTTGGAAAATTCCAGAAAATGATGTCATGGCTTTAGAAGCTTCTGATAGGCTAATTGACATAATTTGAGTCAATTGGAGTTGTACCTGTGGATGTATTTCAAGGCCTACCTTCAAACTCAGTGCCTCTTTGCTTGACATCATGGGGAAATCAAAAGAAATAAGCCAAGACCTCAGAAAAAAAATTGTAGACCTCCACAAGTTTGGTTCATCCTTGGGAGCAATTTCCAAACGCCTGAAGGTACCACGTTCATCTGTACAAACAATAGTACGCAAGTATAAACACCATGGGACCATGCAGCCATCATACCACTCAGGAAGGAGACGTTCTGACGTTCTGTCTCCTAGAGATGAACGTGCTTTGGTGCGAAAAGTGCAAATCAATCCCAGAACAACAGCAAAGGACCTTGTGAAGATTCTGGAGGAAACAGGTACAACAGTATCTATATCCACAGTAAAACGAGTCCTATATCGACATAACCTGAAAGGCCACTCAGCAAGGAAGAAGCCACTGCTCCAAAACTACCATAAAAAGCCAGATTACGGTTTGCAACTGCACATGGGAACAAAGATGGTACTTTTTGGAGAAAAGGTCAGTCCTCTGGTCTGATGAAACAAAATTAGAACTGTTTGGCCATAATCAACATCTTTATGTTTGGAGGAAAAAGGGGGATGCTTGCAAGCCGAAGAACACCATCCCAACCGTGAAGCACGGGGGTGGCAGCATCATGTTGTGGTGGTACTTTGCTGCAGGAGGGACTGGTGCACTTCACAAAATAGATGGCAACATGAGGAAGATAAATTATGTGATATATTGAAGCAACATCTCAAGACATCAGTCAGGAAGTTAAATCTTGGTCGCAAATGGGTCTTCCAAATGGACAAGGACCCCAAGCATACTTCCAAAGTTGTGGCAAAATGGCTTAAGGACAACAAAGTCAAGGTATTGGAGTGACCATCACAAAACCCTGACCTCAAGCCTATAGAACATTTTTCGGCAGAACTGAAAAAGTGTGTGCGAGCAAGGAGGCCTACAAACCTGACTCAGTTACACCAGCTCTGTCAGGAGGAATGAGCCAAAATTCACCCAACTTATTGTGGGAAGCTTGTGGAAGGCTACCCAAAAAGTTTGATCCAAGTTAAACAATATAAAGGCAATGCTACCAAATACTAATTGAGTGTATGTAAACTTCTGACCCACTGGGAATGTGATGAAAGAAATAAAAGCTGAAATAAATCATTCTCTCTACTATTATTCTGACACATTTCACAATCTTAAAGTAAAGTGGTGATCCTAACTGACCTAAAACTGGGACATTTTACTAGGATTAAATGTCAGGAATTGTGAAATACTGAGTTTAAATGTATTTGGCTAAGGTGTATATAAACTTCCGACTTCAACTGTACACTTGTTTTACTCAAATTTTTGTAAACAATCTAAATGAAAAAATGTAAAACATGATTAAAACTATAATTGTTTAGGTCATGGATGGTCAGTCCTTGCATCCATAATTCTGCCTATAATTTTGAGTGGTTACATTTCTCCACCCTGATCACACAAAACAGGGGCGGCGACACACTTTATTATTTCTACTGCTTATTGAACCTTTAAATGATCTGTGCAGGCAGAGCTCGAGACGGATTGCAAACATATGGAACGGTTCCTTAAACAACATGTGCACAACGCCACTCTCTCTCTTGATCGACTCAATTGCCTTAGTGTGCAGGCAGAATTAAATGTAATGTTTTCGTGCTCAAACAGAATTATCCATCCATGTCAAAGCGCACAGAAGGTAATATCAGGCCACACATATTGAAAGGTAGCTACCTGTGTGAAAAATAGCTTGCCAAGGAAGGAGAAGGAAAAGAGGTGTGTTGGCACAACATCAAGCAATTAAAAACACATGGCAGACTGGCAACGCAAGGAAACGGAAGAGAGCATTCAGTGTTGTCATACGCCACAACGTGAAGTGTTGACGTGGGTGTTGTGTGTATGAGAGAGCGAGACAGAGAGAGACGGGTGCTGTTCCGACTCATATTTGGGTATCGATATTTTAGACTTGTATGAACTCGGGGCACTATCTAATTTATTAAGGACCCCGGGCATTTCTGGAATTGTACTGTATGTGTGTTAGGGAAGAGTGCAAGTGTCTATGTGCGTGAGTGTGGGAGTGCTTATGTATCCCGGGAGGTTTACTGTATTAAAATGCAAAGAAGCGATATGAACTCGACGTTCTGGGAACTGCTCTACCTCCCTCTCTCTCTCTATTTCTCCTTACTCTCTCCCTCCTTCGCGCTCCCTTTCTATCCCTCCCCATCTCTCCTCTCCCGCATCTACTCTCTCTCTCTCTCTCTCTCTCTCTCTCTCTCTCTCTCTCTCTCTCTCTCTCTCTCTCTCTCTGTCTCTCTCTGTCTCTCTCTCTCTGTCTCTCTCTCTCTCTCTCTCGCTCTGTAATAAGATATTGACATGTTGCTTAGTAATGACTGGGGGGTGTAATAAAGCTCATATTGGCTGAAATGAGTCAACGTGGCATTTCCAACCATAGTGACAGGTAAACACAGGGGCTCGCTCAATTCAAATTGGTCCATTTAATTAGTGATCTCTGTTGGGTGTAAATAAGTGTAAATAAGTGTACTATTTTGAGAGATGCTGGCTGTGAGGGCTACACAGTGTATTATTGGCATTCTAGCGCTCTCCCTGATGTGTTGTAATTAGACCAAGCCATCAGATTCTCATCATGTGGGCTGCACACCCTTGGAATAATCCAGTAGTTGGAATCATCATTAGAGAGACGGGACACAGTCTGAATTAGGCTACGCAATTACACTTTTCGATTTAGTTACTGTCTGCACACGTGTAGTGAGGTGGGACACTGGGTATACCAGAGTCAGGATTGGGTGACGTAATATGACGCTGTCACTTTTTGATGGCTAACTTGCTATCCCCTCTGTTACGTGGTACTGTGGATTTTAGTTACTGTACATTTATTTTGAATCATTCTTTTAATGATTGTAATGATTAGAAGTATATTGTACTTCTAATTTATTCATCACAAATTGACATTTGTTGAAGAATAGGGAAATAAGCGGTTCTGGTCTGAAACGGTACTGTTCATTGTTTGCAGCTCAATCATTTCACATCATTTAAATGAAAACCATACTGGCCACAGACGTCAGTTCAACGTCTGGTTTTGATTTACATTTGGTTGAGTTGTCAACTAATGTGAATTTAACTTGAAATCAACAAAAAATGTCATGGATTTAGGTTCAAAGAGAATATACGCATTGAGTCAATGTCATCACATGGATTGTTTTTTGTTGAAATGACGTGGAAACAACGTTGATTCAAGCAGTTTTTGTGCAGTGGGAAGGTCTTGTTATG
Source organism: Salvelinus namaycush (assembly GCF_016432855.1). Taxonomy (NCBI): domain Eukaryota; kingdom Metazoa; phylum Chordata; class Actinopteri; order Salmoniformes; family Salmonidae; genus Salvelinus; species Salvelinus namaycush. The sequence goes on from NC_052312.1 coordinate 17,111,861, forward strand.
CTAGGAAAAATAAAGCAGCAGTATGACTAATAAACTACAGTATGACTGTCACACTCCATCAAACTCCATACTGTTGAAAGTTTCATCTTGTCACCTCAGTGTCCCCTGTTAGGTGCCTCAGGGTCATATTGTGACAAAGCAGTTACCTTACAAATGGCTGGAGGCAGCCAAAGTTACTGCTCTGCTCACAAACACCCTAAGGTCTTGGTAAAGACTGTCTGTGTAAATATGTTGTCTCTTTATTCCGTTCCAAAATACATTTTCAGACAGTAGAGATGCTCAGAGTGTATATATTTTCTTAACAAACTGACGTGTTGTTGATATGCAAATGCACTAGGTTTAATTCTGGTCAAAGTTGATCAATGTCACCTGAAGGATGAGCTACTCCGACAGGAAGGCTGAGCCTGTGTGAAGTATGCACAATATTATGTATGTTTTTGACATTAAAAACGTTGAACCGTTGACATTCCAAAAGGAAAGATTGTTTCGGAATATGTTTTGCTCTCGGTTTCCCTCCCGAATATTCCATTGCACCAATGAACTCAGTTGACAAAAAACACACCTCACGCCATTAAACAATTATAAAGCTTAATACAGAATCTACATTTCGCCAGGGACGTGGTCTGAGCAGTTGCTCGCCTTTACTCTGATAAGACTTTTTCAAAATGTTGTCTGACTTCCCCACGGAATGTAGGAGTCATCACCCGGAACACATCGATAAAATGTTACTGCAGAACCCCTTCAATTATTAATCAACTGTAATCAATGTATTGATGCAGGCAGCCTCCACTGCTCTTGTAGGTGCTATGTGAGATGCAGTGAGACCAGAGCAAATTACGTTTTTTCGAAGCTGATAACGTTGTGCTCTCAGTCTCTTTCATACAGTTTAGAAATGCCAGCTTGCTGCGTGTCATTTTACACAATCATTTTGATTCACCTCACCAAAGTGTGCTTCACTCGGTCTATTGATTTAAACAGTAGGCCCAACTTGCTCTGAATGGAGCAGCAGTGAGCTTATTTTCACAGGTTTTCATTTCTTAGAATGACTATTCTGTTCTGGCTGTGATTACGTATTGTTAGTGTGCGCTCACCCAATCTGTTTTGCGGTGTGTGTCTGTATGCGTGGGGCATTGTGTTTCTGTGTGTGTCCATAGTGTTCGTGTATGTGCAATTGTCTGTGTGTGTGTGTGTATATTGTGTTTGTGTGCATTTAGCGTGTGTGTGCGAGCGCGTACGTGTTTAAGCTTGTGTGTGAGGACGTGTAATCCATTTGTTTAAATCCATTTGACATGTTCATTAAGCCTCTAAGCCACACATCCTTACAATTTTCCCTCTCGAAAGCGTCTTTTTGCGCCGTTCAGAGGCTGTAATTACCGCGCTACACAAATGAGGGGGATGGCACTGAAAACACAGCAGAGAGAGCTTCTCCATGGCTGCCTGCCAGCCTCTCCCTCCTCGCTCTCCTCTCCTTTCTCCTTACACTGGCATCACAGCACCCAGCAACCATGGGCCCCGCCATTCAATCAAAACACAGAACCCGGTTTCCAGGGTGAGACCTAGAAAAAAATAAGAAGTAGTTTGGGATGAGAGAAGGCTTGTTTTTGATGATCAAAATCGAATTGTTTTATTTTGGTAAGTTAACGCTATTCTAGTTAAAAAGTGTGCGTTTTTAATGTATTTTTTGTTGTTGCTGTTACATCTTACAGTAACTGGTTTTGCTTGACACTGGAGAGACATAATTGACATATTTTGCACCATTGACATACTAGACATAAATGTACAATACCCTCTATATGCCCCCTTATGTAGTGTTGACAATCTGAAATGGACAAATCAACCCACCATGTACCATGTCATTCCCCATCTTTGTGCTTTTAGAGAAAATGCAGTCATTTCTGTTTGTTGATGAGGGGAATTAGAGACTGGCTGCCCGTCCATCCGTTCGCCTGGTGAGGCTGGCACTGCCAAGTTGGCTCTGTGCCCGGATGCTGGGCTGGTATCCGTGGTCGTCTTCCTGTGCCAGCACCATGATTACCATGATCGGCGAGAGTATTACACTACCACCCAGAGAGAGAGGAACACCTGGACACAGCTTAGGCCCTGCTCACCGCACAATAACAGGCTTTACATCCTACACACTCTATAGACATACAGCATGTACAAGTTATTATTCATTGTGTAGGCAACTAAAGGGACTTATATGCAATACCGTAATATAACAGGCTTTTCTTAACCTACGCTATCCAGCCATAATGCATGGTTAAATGCATTGTTTAGGGAGCCATTTAGTTCTCTATAGGTAAGACTGTAACATTAGATTCATGAGATTGTTGCATTGAATTGATGTTCTGTACATTTGTGTGTGTTGTGGAGGTGAGTTGGACTGATACCCTTGTGATGAGGTAGCTCTGACTGCGTGATGGGAATTTTCTCTTGGCCTAATGGTTAGTGATAGTGGAAAAAATCTAAACAGTTACCTATTCCAATATTATTTTGGATGATATTATGTTGTTGTGACGCGACTATCATTAATCTGATGACTGTTATTTATTGAATCAAACTAACTATGTTTCATTGTTACTCCATTAAATAAATCATGCAACAATTAACTCATTAGGAATTTGGGGCACCACGGGAAAAGTTGTTCAACTAGTTACCATCTCCCGACTTAAACTCTAAATATATATAGATATCTCTTACATCAATAACAGTCCATTATGAATTATTATTACCTTCATATCAGTCTCATTCTGAACATCGCATACTCCTTGATATCTGCAGGAACCCTAGCCCTTATTGATGAATCAGCAATACACAAATTGGCTTAATTCTTTTTTTTTTTACTAACTAACTAAATAATAACAGAATACACATACACACTTACATGAGATAAAAAGGTCTAGTGGACTGATACGATGTGACAGCTTGTTAAGGGGTGGGGAAAGATAAAGAGAGGGAGAGACAAAGAGTGTCAACTTATTGTACATACATTTGGAAGCTACGCTCACAGTAACCAGAATACATAGCACCCTAACACCCACTCATTCGAATTAGGAATGCAATATATATATTTACGCGTAGCTGTCTTTCTATATAGTCTCTCTGTTGAAACCAATCGGTTCATCTATGGGTAGTGGCTCAATGTAAGGCTCTGGTTGTCCACCAGAGGTCACAATGTCCTTCTTAGTTGTAGAGCTTCTCTGGTCTTGGAGTGTTCAAAGTTCTATGACCACTTTTTCACGCACAGCTGCAGACTGTGAATGTTCTGGTCTAGTCTTTACCTCCTTCACTCATGTTGAGAGTTGCAGAGCTGTACGTCGGCTGGTCTATAGAGTTAAACCATTTCCAGCTGTGTAGCCACCGCTCCTCGCTGTCTGGTCTCAGTACAAAGTGTCCAAGCATTTCAACGTGTGGACCACGGTCCCACGTTTTCTGGTCTCGAGTTGATTATTCAGGGTTCAGCTCCCGATCACTTCACACGCCAGAAGCAACTCGGTATGTTTTGGTGTGGTGTTCATAGGTTCAGCGTGAGCTGACAGACAGCTAAATCACACATTTTTAGCGAGTCTTTTTAAGCACTCTGGCCAAAGGGCATGCTGGCACAGACTCTGAGCTCACTGGGGCATGGATAATGACTGGGCACATGTTTAGATGAAAAACTATTTTCATTTCGAAGGCTAAAATCACATTGCTATCTTCGCAAAAGTATATGATAAAATATGATAATAATGTTTACAGCATTTAGATGTAAACCTGATACATAGGACACTTACACTTTCAGAGTTACCATTACCTTGATATACCATCCTTAATGACATCACAAATTAATAAACAATTATTATTTAAGTCCCCACCGACCATTCCCATTTGGACATCAGAAATTAATGTTCCATTGTCCAATCTTTGACGTTAGAGTTTTTAGGCGGGCCACACTCCCTCCAGACAAAGCATTTCTTTGGTGGATACTGAAAGGCAGAGAGGGAAAGTTACCTCTAAATTTACGACCGGCTGTTAAGTCATAAAACTGGCCCAGCTCTCCCCTCTCCTCTCCTGTGGGGGGGGGGGGGGTCTGGCTATCTGTCAGCCATGTTCCAAGATGGCACCTTTGATCCTTGCCAAGGAGAGAGTCATGACAATGTTGATACTTTTATTTTTATTTGTTGCTAAGTATTGTTAGCCTATGGTAGTCGGCTGTACCTTTGCCAAAACTCCTGTATTTTTCATCCTATAGCTTGTTCGCCATCTTATTTTTAAATAGTGAGCCAACATGTTTTCAGCACTTTTATTTCCGTGACTGATCAAAACTAGTTTTCTAATGACTCTTGTCTCTCTGTAGCAGACATATGGTGAGCAATATGTTTGAACATCAAATCGCAATAAAATCACAGTATCAAATCGCAAGAAGATATAGAATTGTGAGAATCGCAATACACCGTGTCGGGACCTAAGTATTGTGATAATATCGGATCGTGAGGTCCCTGGTGATTCCCAGCCCTATTAATGGTTAAGCTTTGGTTTCCCCGCGTGTGAGACCGGTGTTCAGATCCCACCTGTGACATAGAGGTTTTGGTGTAGGTACAGAATAGCTGCAGAGTATGTGTTTGGTTATTCCAGTAACCTTGTAAATCTGAAAATGTGGATTAACTGGTCCAGGATATTACCGAAGCAGTTCATGTGTACACTGTCCTTGCTAAATACTAATGCCTATAGACATGCACAGTAGGTAACATGCAACTACTTACTAATGAGAATCGGCCTGCTTTCTGGAACATTCAACCATTAATAATGTATGCTGGTTAAGTATGTAACAGATGCACAATGCATGATTTTGGATGATTACCTTCCTATCCAAACTACTAATACATTTCACAATGACTATTGCAATTATCCAACCCAACTTCCTTATGGAAACCTACACTCACTTCCAGTCGTTCCCTGGGCGCGTTTTCATCTGGAGGTTGGGTTGTAATTATCCAGTATGCTTTGACAATGGTGCTACACTGTCAACACCCACCACTGTTTTGCTTGAGTAAACTCTGTAACCAATCAATGTATTTAATTAAACAATTAACTACTGAGTACAGGCAGAGAACGATGCCTGGAGGACTACAGTTGTGTACTTCAAGAGTGAGAATGCTGAAACGGCAATAGGAGGACTCAGTATTTCATTGCTTGATAGTGCAATTGTTGTTTGGTTGGGTTTGCACTGGGTATTGTAATATTCTATCTTGGCAAATGTGATGGGAAAATATTATGGGAAATTGTGTATTATTGTTGTGTTATCTCTTGGTCTTTAGTCATTCATGTATCCCTATTCAGATGAGTAGAAATGAAAGCAAAATCACTGACCTATACTAATTCATGGTAAGTACGACCAAAATATGACCAAATTAGCTCAGCGAGAATTGTTGATGAGATAAAGGAATTCAACACCCAAGTTTGGGAATCCCCCCCCCCCTTCCATTCAATGCACTCTGTAAGCCAACCGTGGTATTTCCTTGAACTGTCATAACTACAGCTCCAATAACATTGTGATTACCGAGCAAGCATATTCAAAAAACACCTCCGCTCCACAACTACATATTCAATATTCCCCATTAAGCATCTTCCCTGACCGCAATCCAGACCCACAGTGAAAAAGAAAACCCTGTCTTTAATATTCTCTATCATAAAGCACGTCTGATTTAGAGGAAAGAAAGTGAGTGGATGGGGTTGAGAGAGAGAGAAGAAGAGGGTGAGAGAGAGAGAAGACGAGTGTGAGAGAGAGAAGAAGAGGGTGAGAGAGAGAAGAAGAGGGTGAGAGAGAGAAGAAGAGGGTGAGAGAGAGAAGAGAGTGAGCGAGAGAGAGAGAAGAAGAAGAGAAAGAGAGGTAGAAAGGGAGGAAAAGCGATGGGCTGGCAGAGAGAGATACAAACAGAGAGAAATAGACAGGGGAGAAAGTGAAAGAGAGCGATAGACGAGAGAGAGAGAGTGAAAGATGGAGGGATAGATGTGAAAGATGGAGAGATCGACGAGAGAGAGAGTGAAAGATAGATAGACGAGAGAGAGAGAGTGAAAGATCGAGAGATAGACGAGAGAGCGAGTGAAAGATAGAGATAGAAGAGAGAGAGAGAGTGAAAGAGAGATAGACGAGAGAGAGTGAACAAAAATAGACAGATAGACGAGAGACAGAGCGAGAGAAAAGTTGGGGGGAGGGATACAGACACAGAAAGATGGAGATTGAGCAGGCAAAACTGGGAGCATGGGGAGTCAGTGACAGAGAAAAAAGGGGTAGAAACAGAAGATGCAGAAAGAGGGAAGGAGAGGGAGACAGAGGGAGACAGGGAAGGAGGGATCTAAGGAGGGAGAAAACAGCAGACGGAGAAAGATAGAGATGGAGGCAGAAAGGGGGAGAGAGAGCTGCTCCCCTCTTCCCACAGCCTGTAATAACTTCATGAATGTTTAAGCAGTAAGGAAACATTATTTAAATACCTAGAGGAGGACCCTGGCTCTCAGGCTCAGAGATGACACGGGAGCACAGCACCAGACCAGCCAGATCGTTCAGAATTGACTTCGAAATTGGACGTCTTTCCATGACCTGTTTCCATGACGTCTTTCCATGATTGGTCCATGACCAATAGGGGCAACAGTGAGCACTATTACCGTCAAGTAGGCTTGGGTTTTGCTAGGGCGTTTTAGATGGGGGGTAGTGGATGGGCAAAATCCCATGACTCTTAAAAAAAATAAAGAATAAATGAAATCTGATGTTTGGAGAAACGTGAAGTAAAATTTCTAAAACGGTGAGATCTTATTGCACCCCACAGGGTATAGAGAGAAGGGAGTGACACAGACTTACAGACACAGCAGGTACACACACACACACACACACACACACACACACACACACACACACACACACACACACACACACACACACACACACACACACACACAGAGACACAGACACACACAGACACACACACACAGAGACACAGACACACACACACACACACACACACACACACACACACACACACACACACACACACACACACACACACACACACACACACACACACACAGACACACACACACGGACACACACACACGGACACACACACACGGAGACACACACACACACACACACACACACACACACACACACACACACACACACTCTCTCTTACACAAACACACACACCACACACACACACACGGAGCAGTGAGCGACGGAAATAATCTGCTGTCATTGGGAAAATGGAGAGGAACAGATGGCGTCACTATGATTGAAACCACCTACAAAGGTTTCCACAACTTCCCTCCCTCTCTCCCTCCCTCTATCTCTCTTTATCTCCCTTTCCCCTCTTTCCTCTTTATCTCCCTTTTCCCCCCTTTCCTCTCCCTCCTGTGTGCCAGAGCTCTTCAATGCCATCCAGTCTAAGGGCTCCTGCCAAAGAGGCACAGCCCCCCTGGAAGGCCCACAGCACTATGGGAAGTCAGGCAGGGAGGGAGGTGGATAGGGAGAAAGGGGAGGAGGCCTCCAATTTGGCTGTCACCAGCACATCCATATCTCAGGAAGAATTGTTTGCTCTCGAGTGCTCTCCTAACACACACATACACATCCAAACACACAATTCACACACAGGCAGGCCCTCCTAGGCCACTCACCACAAACAGAAGGCGCCTGGAAAGCTTCCATGTCACACAAACATACTGTACTTTTATGCCCGGATACGTACATGTAAACCTGAATACATACGTGAAAACATAAAAACCTGAAGCAAACCTGAATACATATCTGCAAACACAGTAAAACATTCAGGAGGTGTCTTACACAGTCCACATTTCTCATGTGTTTTTGTTCTACCTTATGTTATTTTTAGTATGACATTGTTATTGATTACTGCATTGTTGGGTTTACAGCTTGCAAGGAAAGTATGTCACTGTACTTGTGCACGTGACATTAAAACTTGAAACTGAAACAAACACATCCACTCCAGCACAACCAATTTCCCCTTCACCTCCTCTCTCTCCATTGCCCTGAGACAAACGCTGGCTGCTGAGCAAGTCATGTAAATGAGATAGTTAACAGATCAAAAGGCGCAGAGAGGAATTTCTATTTGCGGGACAGGTGTTGATTAGTGCCAGCCAGAGAGGCAAAGTGCAGCTTCCATTAAACCCTAGCTCTAGGGGCTCGATGTGTGTGAGAGAGAGAGCATGTGTGTGCATTAAGTGTGATGTGTGTCTGCATCCTTAAGCTTTGGTCATTTAGCAGATGCTTTTATCCAGAGCGACTTACAGGAGCAATTTGGGTTAAGTGCCTTGCTCAAGGGCACATCAACTAGGCTAGCGGCAGCAGGTAGCCTAGTGGTTTGAGCATTGGGCCAGTAACTGAAAGGTTGCTGGATCGAATCCCCAAGGTAAAAATCTGTCGTTCTGCTCCTGAACCGGGAAACACAGTGTTTCCTGGTAGGCTGTCATTGTAAATAAGAATTTGTTCTTAACTGACTTGCCTAGTTAATTTAATTTTATTTTTTTTACAGATTTTTCACCTAGCCAGCTTGGGGATTCGAACAAGCAACCTTTCGGTTACTGGCCTAAAGCTCTTAACCGCTAGGCTACCTGCCGCCCATATATACAAATCAAACAGCAATAATGCCAGAAGAGTGAGTTTATGAAGACGAGATCAGGTGTAGGAGAAAGCGATTACAGAGTATAACAAGTGGAGCTGATGTTGCTTCTATTGAGGGATTACTGTGATGGAGATAAGTACAGCACAAACACAATAGCAGTGATGCTAACAAGTAGCTAGTATGGTGCTATAATGCAATAGCAACGATGCTAACTAGTAGCTAGTATGGTGATATAACACAATAGCATTGAAACTACAGATTATACTTAGATAATAGTCAGATGCTAACTGTAGTGGATTCTTCCATTGTAAAAAAATGCATGTTAGTTGACTAAATCAAATATCAACCAACACTGGATGTTGATCTGGCAGCTTTTCTTTTGGTAGGATACATATTACATGCTTTGTAGTCAATGTAATGTAGTGTCCTTCATCTTAGACACATATTCTGTTGAGTTGTATGTCTGTTCAGTACAAAACAATGTGTTTGTTCATGTATTTGTCCATTGTGCACAACTGACAACTTCCTTTGTCCCAGCCCTGATTTTAGGTTCAATTTTGGTACACATACAGGGCCTTCAGAAAGTATTCACACCCCTTGGCATTTTCTACATTTTGCTGTGTTACAGCCTGATTGTAAAATTGATTAAATTGAGATTGTGTGTCACTGACCTACACACAATACCCCGTAATGTCAAAGTGGAATTATGTGTTTAGAATTGTACAAATTAATTAAAAATGAAAAGCTGAAATTTATTGAGTCAATAAGTCAATATTCAACCCCTTTGTTATGACAAGCCAAAATAAGTTCAGGAGTAAAAATGTGCTTAACAAGTCACATAATAAGTTGCATGGACTCACTCTGTGTGCAATAACAGTGTTGAACATGATTTGTGAATGACTACCTCATCTCTGTACCCCACACATACAAGTATTTGTAAAGTACAACATTCTAGTTAATCCACAATACTAACCTAGATGACGGAGTGAAAAGAAGGAAGCCTGTACTGAATAAAAATATTCCCAAAACATGCATCCTGTTTGCAATAAGGCACTAAAGTAAAACTGCTAAAAATGTGGCAAAGAAATTAACTTTATGTCCTGAATACAAAGCGTTATGTTTAAGGCATATCCAACACAACACATCACGGAGTACCACTCATAATATTTTCAAGCATGGTGGTGGCTGCATCATGTTATGGGTATGTTTGTAATTGGCACGGACTAGGGAGGTTTTTGTTTTTATAAAATAAACGGTATAGAGCTAAGCACAGGCAACATTATAGAGGAACATCCTGGTTCAGTCTGCTTTCCAAAAGACACCAGAAGACAATTGCACCTTTCAGCAGGACAATAACCTACAACAGAAGGCCAAATATACACTGGAGTTGCTTACCAAGACGACATTGAATGTTCCTGAGTGGCCTAGTTACAGTTTTGACTTAAATCGGCTTGAAAATCTATGGCAAGACTTGAAAATGGCTGTCTAGCAATGATCAACAACCAACTTGACAGAGCTTGAATAATTTTTTAAGGAATAATGTGGAAATATTGTACATTCTAGGTGTGCAAAGCTCTTAGAGACACACAGCTCTAATCACAGCCAAAAGTGATTCTAACAGGGGTGCAAACTCAGGGGTGTGAATATTTATGGAAATTAGATATTTCTGTATTTCATTTTGAATAAATTTGCCACCCAAAAAACATGTTTTCACTTTGTCTTTATGATGTATTGTGTGTAGATGGGTGAGGGAAAAATATTTTGAATCATTTTCAATTCAGGCTGTAACACAACAAAATGTGGACTAATTCAAGGGGAATGGAAACTTTCTGAAAACACTGTAGATAATCACTTAGACTCCTTGCATCAGCAAGGTGAACGTATTTGCTAATTAAAGCTCTAAGCACAATACTTTCTAGTTAGCATTTAGGTAATGGTACACTCTAAGTTCTACACTCTAATGCTACTTAACATTCCATCTGCAATCAGTATTTGGCACACGCCTCACGACCCAATAATCTTTCCCTGACTCTCATTTTGGACCAACCTTTAGATAAGGTTGAAGAACAAATAAATAGCACACAGAGTAGCACATCAGTGGCCATTCATCGTGTGTGTGTGTGTGTGTTTGTCTAAGGGTTGACAGTGTGTGTGTTTCTGTGTGTGTCTAAGGGCCGCTCTGCCCGTCCCTCTGTAAGAATTTCTCAGAGCTGTTCCCCTGCCTCTCGCACACCCAGATGGCAGAAGGGTCGAAGCACTTTAATGAATTTTCAAAGGAGCCGCATTGGCAATATTAAAAGGAGCGGCTAACCTTCAGCTCAGCTGGCACTGTAGTCACACACACACACACACACACACACTCACAAGCCCAGAGAGACAGTCAGAGTACACATAGACTCTTGGACAAACAGACACACACACACACATTATGTCTGTTTGAAAAGTTCTGCCAACAGGGAAAAACAATTTGCGTGAATAACAACAGCAACAAAAAACGCTGCTAAAAAGCCAGTGTTAATTATCCCGATTAGAGTGACAGCCACTGAGTGCTCCGCTCCCGGGTCAAAGGTCATTTTTAATGATGAGTGCATATGGCTGCCACCACGCTGGCTGACGAGGGAGCACGGTGTAGTGTGGTGCTTCTGTTGATCCATCTGTCCCATGGTAATGACTACACCTGGCCTTGGCTGTGCCTCCACACAGGTAGCACAGGAAAGCAATTAAAAAGCAATATACATGTTTGGATCACGTGCTACGTTGTTTGCTAATTTTCCCTAATTATCTGTTGGTTGTGATGATGAAAAGGCCCATTGTGTTAATAGGGTTTGGTAAAGTGCTAATAGTGTTTATTACATATTTATAAGGGTATTTTGACAATCTTGATGACTGACAGGGTCGTGAACTTAAATATATAGCCGTGGTGTGTGTAGTCAAATGCCATGTGTCTTTTCTGAATAGTCTCTGTATAGATACTGTAGGTCCCTGAACTTTTGCCATGTTTTGTTTAGAAAGGCCTAAGCTTTTTCACCCTTTCCTCAACACTTGAAGAAGGCACTTTAGGGTCCTTAAGCATCTGGGCAAGGCCTTGATGGTGCCAATCGCCAACCCATCACACAAAACCCCGCGGGGATGCCCCCTACTCAAACACATCATCTGAAGGGACAGGCCTGCCCCACGCTGCCAGAGGCGTCAGATCTACAGCCTTTCTCTTTTTTTTCATTTTCTTTCGTTTTTCTTCCCTTCCTCGAGCAAGAGGCTGACTCTTTATCGTTCTCCGTTTGCTGAACTCCGGGTCAGATTTCACTGAGGAGCCAGAGGCCTCTGATATCTCCCTTCTGATCCCTCATCAAGGTCTGCCAAGCAGCCGCAGCAGCAGTATGAAAAAAAGAAAGCTGCATTTTGAAAAGTGGTTCAGCGCTTTATTTCCGTGTACAAGGAAATGGCTACAGTATGGCCCTTGGAAAACAAAGCAGACCATGAGAGTTTTATTTTCGACTTCAGCTTTCACTTTTGTGTTTGTTTATGTACCATCTGCTCTGGTTGAGGATGTGGGAATAGTTCCAAATACACAGGACATGATGTTAAAATCCCTTGGTGCAGGGAAACAAAATGTCTCAATCAACAGTATTTTAATATTTATTGGATTTGCAGTACTTCAACTCAACGTGAATATACTGTGTTAAATACATTTAGACAATTATTGAGTTTGCTTGTGCGCGGGGATGTGACTATCAGATCAATTGACAATCATGTTCAGTTGTTTGGGTCTACCGTAGCTTGACATTTATTGTAACTCATGTATCCAGATATAGGTTGTTCAATGCTTTTATAGAGATACCGTGTTGTACCGGTGTATTTGCAAACCCCAGAACAGCTGCTGACAGAATGCCACATCTGCTTCAGTGCCTGCTGTACTGTCATGCCTCAGTCACCGTTAAACTGGACCAAGCTGATCTGACAACAGCTGATTGAGTTTGAGTTATCTGCTCTTGTGCGTAGGGCTGTGGCGGTCATTACATTTTGTCAGCCAGTTATTGTCATGCAAAAGCCTGCCGGTCTGACGGTAATTGGCCTTTAATTAATATAAACACGTTTAGCATCTCCAGGCCATACAAGCCGCTGATACGCACGTTTGGAACGTCTACATTGAAAAAGTCTAATAAATCAATTTAGTAGACACCATCACAATAAATCCATGATTTATTTTAGTCACGTCTAGATATATTATGATTTGAAGAGAATGTATTTCAGAAGAACAGAATATGAGTTGGCCTACTGCATGTTTTCTGGCTATGCTCCATGCCATAGGCCAGTGGTTCTTAACCTTGTTGGAGGTACTGAACCCCACCAGTTTCATATGCGCATTCACCGAACCCTTCTTAATTGGAAAAATAAAATGTGATTTCTTTTCTAATTCAAAACATAGGTATATATTTTACTGGTGCACAAAATGAACCGTGCATCAACATCAACACCGTGTGTTCAAAGAACAAAATCATCAAAACATGATTTTCACACACAAACAAAAACATAATAATGAATATTTACTGCAAATCAGTGTGACTTCTGCTGTTGCCTTTCAGAGACCAGTTCAGAAATGCGCGGCTTCACCTTGGCAAGTGCCACTCTCATGTCATTTTCGCAACAAAGTCTGTTCCTTTTCTTCGTTTTTATGTCCAGCATCCTCGAAAAGGATTGCTCGCAAAGATATGTTGTAACAAACGGTATGAAAATCTCCAGAGCTTTCTTAGCAATAACAGGGTACGTCACCATTTGTTGACACCAAAACGTTGAATGCGTTGTTGTTCTGAAGAGTTGCTGTTGAACCTGGCTCTGCTGAATTTCAATGATTTCATCGAGGTATTCATCATTGACATCTGTTGTCTCAACACTAAACGTGAACGGCTGTCTCACCCATGCTGGATATGACTCTCTTGTAGGGAAGAATCCGTCGAGAGCTCATCTAAGTGCATGGCAATTGCTTGCTTCAGTTCCGCGGGTACAGAAATGTCTCCGATTCCAGATACATCTTCGATCTTACTTACACAGTCGTCCAGCAGGGGAAAGTTTGCGAAGTTATCGTTCTCTGTTCGTCGTTTCCATAACGGTAGCTTTTTTTGAAAAGCCTTCAGGTTTTCCTCCGCTTCGATGATGTTGACTCCACCGCCCTGCATCTTTTGATTGAGATGATTGAGAGCTGCGAAGATATCAGCCATGTACACTAAAATGAGAATGAACTCAGAATTTTTGAAGCAATCTGCATGACAATGTTGGTGCTCTTGCAAAAACAGGGCTAATTCCACACGCACGGCAAAAACACGATTCAGCACCTGTCCCCGGGATAACCACCGAACGTTAGAATGGTACAGAAGTACCTCGAATTCAGAGCCCATTTCTTTACACAGCTCACTGAAGATGCGGTGCCTCAGAGCACTAGTTCGCACATAGTTCACCCATTCCACTACAATTTTTAATACTTCTGCCAGTTTTGGAAGCAAGGTTTTGGTTGCCAACGCATGCCTGTGCAGAATACAATGCGTAATAATGATGTGTGGTGCATCGGCTTTCACTAGCGCACCAAAACCAGACTTTCTTCCCAGCATGACTGGAGCTCCGTCCGAACAAACTGCAGAAACCATATCCCACGAAAGATTGTTGTCTTTGAAGAAGTCATCCACAAGTTTCTTCACATCGGCTGCCTTAGTTGTTGTTGTAAGAGGCTTACAAAATAAAAAATCTTCCTTTATCACGTCGTCTTTCACATAGCGCACGAATACAGCAAGCTGGCTTAGATTGGAAACGTCTGTGGTCTCGTCGAGTTGAAGGCTGAATTTTGCCGGGCTTGAAATCAGATCTGCAACTACTTGAGCCAAGATGTCTTTGCTCATGTCCTCTATTCTGTCGCTGATGGTGTCATTTGAAAGAGGAATTTGGGATAACTTCAGCCTCTTTTCCCAGCATGATATTCGCCATCTTCAACACAGCTGGTTTTATGAGTGTTTCACCAATGGTGTGTGGTTTGCCCTGCTTTGCGATCAAGTAAGCAACTTCGTACGATGCTGTGAGGATCGGTTTGTTGATGGGTACAAAGCCGAGAACAGGCAGAGTAGCCTTTTCATCGAATCTGGCTCTCTTCACCTTGAATTCAGCGAGCGTTGTGTTCTTGTATTTTCCATCTCCATGCAGCTTAAGGAAGTGTTCTCTTAGTTTTGCCGGTGCTAGACTAGAATTGCTCAACTTGGCATTGCAAATCATGCAGTTAGGACGCTGACTCCCATCACGTTCCGTTATACATGTGAATCCATATTGTACATATTCGTCCGACCACTTTCTTTTTTTGCTCGACATAGTAAGTATGAAGGGATTAAAATATTAAGAAAGAAATCACAAGACGTACCATCACGACAGTCACAAGTCGACTACTGAGCGCACCAAGTTCCCTGCAGCACAGATAGGCCAAGCGATGTAGCGTGATCACCTGCAGCCAATGATGGCCAAGCGGGGCGTGTCATCACGAATCATATGAGTTGGATGTGTGTCTTGACCTCCGCCGAACCCCTGAGACTGACTCACCGAACCCCTGGGGTTCGATCGAACCCAGGTTAAGAACCACTGCCATAGGCTGTAGGCTTGTTTTTTTAGCTGACAAGATATGCTTATTATTTATATTATATTATTTTTATAGTAAGAAGAATATAATTGAACTTTGCTGAATAAAATAGAAAATATATTTTTCCAATTGCGGAGCGAAGTGGCTATGTTGAACTTAAAAGTGATCATTTGAAACAGGTCCTACACACTAGATTTAGAGTTACTTGGCATCTTTAGTTGTGAATGATACAAATCTTAGAATGTCTTAGAAATCATGGGCTACATGATGCGACTAGGCTATTGATGATTTGAGAAAGTTCACCCATCAGACTTCTCAAATTAATCTTGTCTTTACAAATATGTAAAATTAGACTGAACAAAAATATAAACGCAACAATTTTAACGAGTTTACTGAGTTACAGTTCATAAGGAAATCAGTTAATTTAAATACATTCATTCGGCCCTAATCTATGGATTTCACATGACTGGGCAGGGATGCAGCCTTGGGAGGGCATGGGCCCACACTCTGGGGAGCCAGGCCCAGCCAATCAAAATGAGTTTTTCCCTACAAAAGGGCTTTATTACAGACAGAAATACTCCTCCGTTTCATGAGCTCTCCAGGTGGCTGGTCTCAGATGATCCCGCAGGTGAAGAAGCAAGATGTGGAGGTCCTGGGCTGGCGTTGTTACACATGGTCTATGTTTGTGAGGCCGGTTGGACATACTGCCAAGATCTCTAAAACGATGTTGGAGGCAGCTTATGGTAGAGAAATTAACATTAAATTATCTGGCAACAACTCAGGTGCATATTCCTGCAGTCAGTATGCCAATTGCATGCTCCCTCAAAACTTGAGGCATCTGAGGCATTGTAGTCCCCAGCCAAAGGTGCACCTGTGTAATGATCATGCTGTTTAATCAGCTTCTTGATATGCCACACCTTTCAGGTGGATGGATTATCTTGGCAAAGGAGAATTGCTGAATAACATCAATGTAAATAACATTTGAGAGAAATAAGCTTTTTGTGCAAATGTAACATTTCGGAGATATTTTATTTAACACTTTACATTTTGCGTTTATATTTTTGTTCAGATAGTTTTCATTTAGAATGGCCCATTATCAAATTGGCAGGAACAGCGGCAGGGGAAAAATGACATACGTTTGCACTCGAATAGAAAATGGAGACCGCTTTCCCACCAGTTCGTTTTTCAATGATGCCGGGTAGGCTACTTCAGTTTTATAGCGAAGCATTTGCTTAATATGAGCAGCTGAGAAATACATTTAGTAGCAGCTGGGATCCACCTCTTTTTACTGGCAACCATCAAAACTCTGCTTTCTATTGCATATAGAAATGTTTGGGCTTATATTAACGCTTATTTCACTCCACTCATCAACCACTGTTTTGAGGAGCATGCTCTCGAGAGCGATAGGGGATATTCCGTCCATTACCCCTATATGCCATGGGCTCTTCAACCCATGTTCCTGCTTCAACCCAATGCTTTATTTGGGAAACCAAGTGAAATCTTTTCGGGAGCATTGATAGTAACATGTTTTCACAGCTCCTCTACGTCATGAGATATTCTGTTAAGGTAATGTGTCAGCCAATTAAAAATGCCCTATTACTAGGGTATTCAAATACAAATTCACTTTAATTGTATGCTAACTCTGTAAGCCGCCCTGTGCGATCAATGAACCAACAGCATCGCCTAGGCCAATACGTGGATAGGAAGTTTGGAGTGTCACATAAGGTAACCAGTCCACACTCAAAGGCGAGTACTAGAAGTTGTTTAATTTTGGAGTATAGGATAGACCAATTATGTACCAAAGACATCTTAAATCAGTTTTATTTTATGTTTTTCTGCCATGTGTAATATGTGGTAGGCTATGTATTGTATAACAGCACAATTATTATTTTAATTCAGTTTTTTGGGGGCGGCTTGGGGTCATATATAGGCCTATGCATAGGCATAAGCTCTAATATGCGTATGGGTGTTTTGAATTCATCCCCTTAGAAAGCGCTGTCCATTTCGTTGTGCTAGAATTTAAAACAACATCCACAGTGACCATGTTTTCCACTCAGTTTCAACTGTTGAACTTCTTTCTTCAAATTGATCAATCACAGTGAGGTGAGTTTTAAAAGCACATAATGTTTTGATGATAAGCGTTTGATGTGATTTTCAATTGTATTTGCATTGATGTCAGAGTGGTTAAAGCAGGGGTGTCAAACTCATTCCATGGAGGGCCTATTTTCTCCTGTTTTTACTGTATTTAAAAAAAAAAGATATATATATTAAGCCCTTGACAAACAGGTGAGGGGAGATCCTTACTAATCAGTGACCTTAATTCATCAATCAAGTACAAGGGAGGCACTCAGCCCTCTGTGGATTGAGTTTGACACCTGTGGGTTAGAGGGACAATAGAGCGCTGAGGATCAGGCCATTAGCGACCTGGTGGTCGTTAGCGAATTGGGTACTACCAACGCATGTCCAGAGTGCACAGGAGAGGAGATTACCGGGACTCAACGGTCACGTGGAATTTTACTGCGGTCATGACTCATGACTGCCTGTGTGGCAGTAATACAGTCACCGCAACAGCCCTACTTGTGCGTCATTCATTAAATACTTGAAGTTGAAGTCAAATAGTTGACAAAATGTTCTTGAAAGACCCCGAAAACTTTGGCTAAACTCTTTTGGCTCCCTCGTCGGTTCATGTAAACTTCTCGAAGCTCGAGTCTGTCTGAGCTTGGACCAGCTGTACTGTCGCTTCTAACACTTCCTTTATGTCCCTTATCAGACACACAAATAGAAAGAGTGTTAACATGGCATCTATGGAGGGGGGCCAGATATTAGCAGTGGATATGATGAAAGGAAGGCTGCAGTACATTAAACCATTTTGGGCTCTCCTCCTCTCTCTACTCTCTGGGCTAGATGTTTTAATAGCAAGCCATTTCAGGTCATTATATAGTGCTGTAAAATAAACAGCTGCTCCCATTCCACTTTGTTGAATAGGTTAAATAGTGACATGGTGCAAACAGCAGCTCTTTCGTCATGGCGTAATTGAACAACATGAGACGCCGGTGGTCGGTGTAATAGTGGCTTGGCAAGGCTTTCCGTTGTGTTCATTGCTTTTTGTTTCCAATTAGCAACCACTCAAGCAGCAGCAGCCAACACTATTTTAGAGGAACAGGCCCAGCAATTGAATTAAAAGCCTGACCCACTGATGAACGGAAATAAATCAATGGGTTTAAGAGGACACACCAACAGAGACTAGGTGGAAACGAGTTGGCTATTGTCACTCTCACGTGGCTATTGAATGAACTAGACCTCAGGGGTCTTTACATTTTTCTGAACCAGGAACCCCCTCCCACACACACCGGCGACCCACGGACCCAATCATATGTTAGCAAAAAAATATAATGTTCATGTCTAGTCTTATCATCAGGTTTCCCAGGTTGTAGTTCCCACCTGCTTTAAGGAGACCACCATCGTCCCAGTGCCCAAGAAAAACAAGGTGATATGCTCAAATGAAAATCGCCGCTGTCGCGCTCACCTCGGTCATCACGAAGTGCTCCGAGACGCTGGTCATCACCCATATCAAGGCCAACATGCCAGGCACACTGAACCCACTCCTATTTGCCTACCGCTCTAACAGATCCAAGGAAGATGCCATTTCCATTGCAATTTACACGACAGTTTTGCTTTGCTTGTAAATGTTGCAATAAAACAAATACTAAGAGAATTTTTCAGCTCACAAGGAAAGTAGATTCAGAAGCTGTTCTGTGGGTAAGCATTGCTTACTGAGCTCACAGAGATGGTCTGTATTTTTTTGTGCAGAAATTTCAAGAAATATGATTTATCACAGATAATGTATTTCTCCCTGCATCTATTTGCATTTTTGTGAATAGAATCTTCTGGGATTGACTGCGCTGGGAGAATGTGACTACACTGCCAAGTTTGGCTACCCACAAGGGAATGGCTTATTTTTAGGCTAAGGGGGGGAATTAACAGGACTCAAACTCCTTGTGCTTGGGTATTCATTACTATGCTGTCTGCTTCAAACACATCCTCACACTGTCTATTGCTGTTCTTGCTAAACCGCGTCTGGACACCTTCAGGGACCACGGCGGTAAGACAGACCCAAAAAGAAACACCTGGGGTTTTAATGGGACAGAAAGTGAGACACTTCCTAAGAGCCAGTCAGAGACAATGGAGGAAAGATAACCGGCTGTATTGGGAGTTTGGTGTAGCACATAGCAGATCAATAGTGCCCTATAAAATGTTGCACAACTTTTATTTTTTTTACCTTTATTTAACTAGGTAAGTCAGTTTAGAAAAAATTCTTATTTACAATGATGGCCTACCGGGGAACAGTGGGTTAACCGCCTTGTTCAGGAGCAGGAACAGATTTTTACCTTGTCAGCTCGGGGATTCGATCCAGCAACCTTTTGGTTGGGCCAACGCTCTAACCACTAGGCTACCTACCTGCAGGCTCACTTTGTAGCTTTCGAGAATGATAGAGCACAGGATACTTATTTCCACTTAGCCAAACGCAACTACAAGCTACACATTTTGGGGCAGTCACGTACGATGACTCAACAGACAAGAAAAAGTCTGTTTCTCTACCATTTACTTCAAGAAAGAAAAAAATAATCTCTCAATTAAACACGTTTTGTGTTATATTAGTGTGCTTTGTTTCTTGCTCAGCATTGAGATTATAGACCTTAGATTTCCTGTAGAAATATATGGCCTCACCAAACAAATCGAGTAAAGCTAGCACATGCCTAAAGTAAGTGGATTAGGCCAGTGGGGATTGGTGAAAACAAAGGCATGGGGATGAACAGAGGCTCTTGTGAGTCTCCTTATACCCACAGTGTGAATAAGGGAAGACTAAGAGAGGAAGATGCATTTTTTGCCCTGTTTTAAGCAGTTAAGCTACTTTCAGAGTCTTAGTTACGCTGTGTGGAACCTTAATAAGATATGGAAACTTTTGACAAGGCTGGAAAGCCGAGAACTACAATCCTATGTTGCCCCTTTTCCATTGACAACAGGAGATTGAGGTGTATGTAGTGGTCAATGCAGTGAATATTAGCGTTAATTCCACTGTAATTGTATACCAAACAAAAAAACATTGATTTCAAAGTTTAACAAACCATACAACTCTATGCACAAGGACTACTTCAATCATTTTAACTGAAAATGTACAAACACTTTTTTTTTTATGTGTCCACGCTTTCAAAAAAAGTTATTGACATTTACAGGATTGACTGACCTTCATGTCTTAAAGTATTGATGGACTGTCATTTCTCTTTGCTTATTTGAGCTGTTCTTGCCATAATATGGTATTTTACCAAATCGTCTGTATACCAATCCTACCTTGTCACAACACAACTGATTTGCTCAAACACATTCAAAAGGAAATAAATTCCACAACTTAACTTTTCACAAGGCACATGTGTTAATTGATATGCATTCCAGGTGACTACATGATGAAGCTGGTTGAGAGAATGCCAAGAGTGTGCAAAGCTGTCATCAAAGCAAAGGGTGGCTACTTTGAAGAATCTCAAATATAAATTATATTTAGATGTTTAACACTTTTTTGGTTACTACATGATTCCATATGTGTTATTTCATAGTTTTGATGTCTTCACTATTATTATACAATGTAGAAAATACAAAAAATTATGAAAAACCCGGGAATGAGGAGGTGTGTCCAAACTTTTGACTGGTACTTTAGGTGTTGAGAGCAGCACACTCGTAGAGGGACCAGTTTCTGATGTAAAAATAGTGAGGTAATGGACATCTATTTTTCGGACTTGTCAGGAAGGGTTCGACAGTGAAGTCAAGAAGCGCGCAACTGTCCTCTTCATAAATCTTAGCCAAAATAAATGTCAGGGAAAGCAGCATTGAAACTGAAGATGTGGCTAAATCCGACTAATTTATCTTGACGGGCTTCTGCTTCTATTGTAGTGGGATGACCTTAAGGTCTTCATAAAACAGACAAAGGGTTAGAGATGTCTAAGGCCTGCTAAATTACTTTCAAGACATATGAGTGGAGAAAGGTGGTCTGTCTCTGTGTGTGTGTGTGTGTGTGTGTGTGTGTGTGTGTGTGTGTGTGTGTGTGTGTGTGTGTGTGCGTGTGCGTGTGCATGTGCATGTGCATGTGCATGATGGTGTTGAGGTGTCAGAGGTGAACATTTGGTCGTAATGGATGACTGCTGCCCAGTACCTTTTTTTTTAAATTATCTCCCTCCTTCCCTTCGAATTGGAGGAAACACTGACAATTATTAATACAAGTTGTGCAAACTTTGGATCCTCGGGGGAGAATTCTTTGACTTTTAATGTCCCTCGTTTAATAAATTACAGCTCCCTTCTTGACAGGGACAATTTTTAACCCCCAGTCTGCACCAACGTCTGGGATACTGTCATTTTTCAGGAGCCGGTGACAGCCTTAGCCTGCATTGAAGTTTACTTTGTAATTTGCTGACGTTTCTCCTTCCCCCCCCTCTCATTCTTCCCCTGCCTCCTGCTTACAGATGTGACCAACTGTTCCACAATAGGTAAGACTCATTTTGTTATTTTTCCAACTTAATCCTCAACACTGAGATGTTTTTATATAAAGATCGGCTTTATTTTTGCAAAAAGATTTGGGTTTCTATCTAATTAATTGTTGGCATCATTTCTAATCCCCCTTATTTTTATTTTTTATTTTTTTTAACCTACCAGCCCTCCCCCGATTGGAGTAAACTAACGGACAATATGTCTTCTACTGCTACTTACAGCTATTTTCTCTCACATATACAGTACATGTAGTTAACTAATTATACATACTGTATATTCATAATTGCCTCTTTCTGCAAGTGCTGGATTTTCACCCACAGTGGCCAATCCACCATTCATTCTTATTTGAACTCCAACCCTCCGATGTCCCTAGATTAACCCATCTTCCAAGTATAATACCATTTTGCTATTTCCTATTGCAAACAGTGAGATATGTTTTAAGGGATCTCATTGGGGTCCACCTGTGTTTCCTGAATGCCTAAGTAAAGGAGGGAGTAGGGGCGCGGCTGTGTAGATCCTGCTGTTTGCTCAGGAAGTTATGCAACGCTTTGCAATCCTTCCCTTCATATTCCCACGTGTGAGTGCGCCGACTCACACAAGCTAGCTATTTCTGGCTGCCGGGTTGTGAGCTCTGCGCCATAAATTTGAAATGTATTCAAATGAGAGTCAAATGGCCCAGATTGTTCAAAGAGGATCTTGCAGTGTTGACTCTAGCAGGGAGCTGCGGTGTCTGTTTCCCAAGACAGAAACTATAGTAAGGGGCCCGGACCAGGGAGAGAGATCTATCTCTGCCACCACTGGTGGTGAACATATTCCCTGCCTCAGCTCCCTTTGTCCTCTCTACCACAAACCTCCATGTCACGACAGGAAGGCGCGATCGCCATGGCGATGACAGCTCTATGAGGACATCTTAGAATTGCGCTCCAAAAAAATATATTATGATGCAGTTCATGGCCACTGAATATCTCAAGCTAGTGGGTGCATCACACTTCAAAGGAAGTGGTGTTTCGAAAGGATATTGTAACTTATAAACCACAACACGGTAGACCGTGTCATGTCATTGTCACATCATGAGGAGCGACACACCACAAGTATTTCAATTCCTTTCAAGGTCAAATTTCATTATTTTCTGTCATTTTGAAGTAAATAATATAATTGAATTGTAGAGTATGTCAACTGGGGTCCGCAATTATTGACACCCATGCTAAAGATGGTCGATAATGACTGTATAACATAAATAATTAAAAAAAATATATATATATATCTATATATATATATTTGAATTATTTATATTAGTTTAAAATCATATATATATAATAGAAATAATCAGATTATGATGTGATACTCAAATCAAATCAAATCAAGTTTATTTTATATAGCCCTTCGTACATCAGCTAATATCTCGAAGTGCTGTACAGAAACCCAGCCTAAAACCCCAAACAGCAAGCAATGCAGGTGTAGAAGCACGGTGGCTAGGAAAAACTCCCTAGAAAGGCCAAAACCTAGGAAGAAACCTAGAGAGGAACCAGGCTATGAGGGGTGGCCAGTCCTCTTCTGGCTGTGCCGGGTGGAGATTATAACAGAACATGGCCAAGATGTTCAAAATGTTCATAAGTGACAAGCATGGTCAAATAATAATCAGGAATAAATGTCAGTTGGCTTTTCATAGCCGATCATTAAAAGTTGAAAACAGCAGGTCTGGGACAGGTAGGGGTTCCATAACCGCAGGCAGAACAGTTGAAACTGGAATAGCAGCAAGGCCAGGTGGACTGGGGACAGCAAGGAGTCATCATGCCCGGTAGTCCTGACGTATGGTCCTAGGGCTCAGATCCTCCGAGAGAGAGAAAGAAAGAGAGAAGGAGAGAATTAGAGAGAGCCAAGATTTTCAAAATGTTCATAAATGACAAGCATGGTCAAATAATAATCAGGAATAAATGTCAGTTGGCTTTTCATAGCCGATCATTAAGAGTTGAAAACAGCAGGTCTGGGACAGGTAGGGGTTCCATAACCGCAGGCAGAACAGTTGAAACTGGAATAGCAGCAAGGCCAGGTGGACTGGGGACTGAACTGTACTCATGTTCCAGAGTATCACGTCATACAGTACAATAGGAAGTAGTACAGTAGTGTAACCTTTAACTATGGTCCCTGTTGACCAGACATCGACTACAGTGGAGATAAGACAGCCATCCACTCAGCCGTGACTATCGCTCACTGGGATGACACAATTAGCCTGTTGACTGAACAGTATGGGTACACTCACTGAGCCTGGTTCCTCGGTGCATACAGCCCAGCAACAGAATCTAATGCTGCACCGGTATGGTAGGGGTCAGATACATGATTGAATCCCCCATAGCAGGGCCCTAAACCTGGACAGCATGAGCCATCAACACCCCTATTGCTCACAGCAAGGTTGTTTAGGGGGGAAAATCAATCACCTCATCCACATGCTAGGAGGGAGGAAGTGGTCAGCGGAGCAAAATTTGGAAATGGACGGTCACTACCTTCCCATAGCATGCTAACCTATTTTTAGCTTAGCCCCCCTTAATAGTACATGTTAAATGCTCTCTTCAAATTAGCATTCCTGCAATAAGCATTAGCATCCATATAAGCTTGAATGTAAACATTTAAGGAGAGAAGTCACCTCATGGTGTAATTGAAAACAACGCCACTCCGCCTGCCACTGGTAACCAGTCGGAGCATCTGCAAGAAATGTTCTGGTTCGGCCCTCATTGTTTGAGAGGCAGGCAGCAGTGAGCGACTGACTGACTGCTCGGAGGAGAAAACCCCTGGCTAGCCGGGAATAATAAGTACCCGCGGGAGGCCGACAGATGGACATTTACAGAGAGCCTTGCTGGTAGACTGAGAATCTGTCAAACAGCACGCCAGGCATCTGCGGGTGTTACGTCTCCAGATTCACGTCCACTATGGCAGAAAGATAGGAGTCCTCTTTGGTGAACTGAGCAGGAAGGAAGCCTAATGGTCTTTATGTATGCCCTGTTTTCCATGATTAAAGGTTAGAGACAAATATACATTTTGCTCATTATTACGGATACGTGTTTTGGACACGTGTGACATATTGAGAATAATACATAATGCACGAATTGATTGATTAATAATGATAATCATCTGAATAGTTACATGTTGAAAGGAGGACCTGGAGCGTTTTATACAAAATATAATTGTGTTAAAATTGGGACAATGTAATCCCTTTATACTAACAAAACAATGTAGTAATGTTGTTTGGGCATAGTTACTGAGGATGTGTTACCATGTACCATGTACTTATTAACCTGTACAGGCCTCTTTGAACTGATCATTCATTGACGTAACTACCTTCCAGTCTCTTCTCAGAAGTAAGTGTAATGTAATATATATTGCCTTCAGAAAATGTTCATACACCTTGACTTATTCCACATTTTGGTGTGTTACAGCCTGAATTAAAAATTGATTAAATAAAATAATAAATCACCCATCGACACAATACCCCATAATGACAAAGTGAAAAAAAATGTTTAGAAATGTTTGCAAATTTATTTAAATTAAATGCAGAAATATGCCAGTTACAATAGTATTCACACCCCTGAGTCAACACTTTGTAGAAGCACCTTTGGCAGCGTATACAGCTGTGCGTCTTTCTGGGTAAGTCTCTATGAGCTCTGTACATCTGGATTGTACAATATTTGCCCATTATTATTTTTTAAATACTTCAAGTTCTGTCAAGTTGATTGTTGATCATTGCTAGACAGCCATTTCCATCTCTTGCCATTGATTAAAGCCGATTTAAGCCAAAACTTTAATTAACTAGGCCACTCAGGAACATTCAATGTCGTCTTGGTAAGCAACTCCAGTGTATATTTGGCCTTGTGTTTTAGGTTATTGTTCTACTGAAAGGTGAATTAATCTCCCAGTGTCTATTGGAAAGTAGACTGGACCAGGTTTCCTCTAGGATTTTGCCTGTGCTTATAGCTGTCTTCTGTTTCTTTTTATCAGAAAAAATTCCCTAGTTCTTGCCGATGACCCATAACATGATGCAGCCACCACCATGGTTGAAAATATGAAGAGTGGTACTCAGTGATGTGTTGTTGAATTTGTCCCAAACATAACAAAAAAAATCCACATTTGTTGCAGTATTACTTAAGAGCCTTTTTGGAAACATCGTGCATGTTTTGGGAATATTTTTATTCCGTACAGGCTTCCTTCTTTTCACTCTTGTCATTTAGGTTACTATTGTGGAGTACCTACAATGATGTTGATCCATCCTCAGTTTTCTCATATCACAACCATTCAACTCTTTAACTGTTTTAAAATCCCCATTGGCCTCATGGTGAATTCCCTGAGCAGTTTCCTTCCTCTACGGCAACCGAGTTAGGAAGGACAGCTGTATCTTTTTAGTGACTGGATGTATTAATACGACCATCCAAAGTGTAATTAATAACTTCACAATGCTCAAAGGGATATTCACCATCTGCTTTTTTTTACTCATCTACCAATTGGTGCCCTTCTTTACGAGGCATTCAAAAACATTCCTGGTCTTCTGTGCTTGAAATTCACTACTCGATTGAGGGACCTTACGGATAATTGTATGTGTGGGGTACAGGGATGGGTTAGTCATTAACAAATCATGTTAACCACTATTATTGAACACATGAGTCCATGCAACTTATTATGTAACTTGTTAAGCATATTTTTACTCCTGAACTTATTTAGGCTTACCATTGCAAAGGGGTTGAGTACTTATTGACTCAAGACATTTCAACTTTTAATTGTTTATTCATTTCCAAAATGCTCGACAGGGTATTGTATGTAGATCAGTGACACAAAATCTAAATGTAATACATTTTAATTACAGGCTGTAACACATCAATGTGGAAAAAGTAAAGGGGTCTGAATACTTTCTGAAGGCACTGTATTTTCTGGTCTTGTAGAAACAGTAATTTTCAGATTAAGGTCTGTCATTTTGAAGCAAAAAATACATCCCTGTATCAATCTCACTCGACTTTCAATTGTTACAAATTAGTTGTAATCTTTTCATTGACGTTTACTGTGTTTGTCCATGTGGGAAGTTGGATAGAGATGTCAGGAGTTTGGGTATGTCCTTGAGCAGACAGTTCCAAATATATCTCTGCCAATGAGTCACACACACCAGGTGATGCTCCAGAATTTTCATCATCATGGCAGCGTACTGTCCCGTTTCACTTGTCTCTCCTTTATTTCCGCCATCTGCACTTGTGTCTTCCTCCCAACACTCTATACCAAGTCAAAAGCATGCGCCTGTCTTTGCCTAATCCTTGAAGCTCCATCCTTTGAATACACATTGAAAACGTCTGGCATTCAAAAGGCCTACTACTTTTTTTCATATGCACTTCAATGAGAAGCTAAAGGAAAGAATGGCAATGAGGTGAGAGTACAGAGAATTCCTCTTTGTTCGCTCCACAGTGAGTGAAAATAGCACCTTCAGTTCTTTCGACAAGCTGCGCGACGGTTATTATTGTATTATGCCTTGCAGGCTTTTCATTCAGATAGAAACTGTGGCATGCTTGATCAGTGTTTCAGCGAGCGGTGGCAAAGGAAAGTGATTGTCGGCTGCCGGGATAAGCAAACACCATTACATTGTTAAATTCTATAAATAGGTGACAGATGCGATTTACAAATGGTGCGTTTCTCTAATGTGTGTCGGGAGCTGTTTGCGCACCGAATATCTCAGTGAAAGGTCATTCTTAACCACTTAATGTTCAAATTTATGTAACATCGTTCTGGAATGAAAATGACTTCAAAATGGTACTGTTTTCAGGAGAAGGTGCCACAGGTAGATAACTGCCATTAGAGTTTCTACCGATGGGGTGATCCCTCACGAAACCAGGACAAACATTTTTTTTTTTATCATGAAACGTAATCCACAGAATGTTCCTCTGGAGGAAGGATTGTTATATTTGACATTTGTATCTAAAAGCATAATTGAGAAATAATTAATCAAAGTTGGCATATTTATGACATTTTGACTTCACCCAGGCCTTCTTTAAGGCTCATCTATAGATGCTACGAAGCAAAATTTGGTGTCATATGAAGCTTTACTGCTTAATCTGTAATATGAGTAGTATTTTGTTTTCAATAACAATTTTCTTACATTATTTTATGAATATTGGAAAATGTAAACAACATTTTTGATTTGGCTAGTTGTTCAATATATTATTGAACATAATATACTCTAAGTATCATGACACAAGGCGAGACCCAGATGCAGACACAGGAGGCAGATGGTTGGAGTCTTACAATGTTTATTAATCCAAAGGGGTAGGCAAGAGAATGGTCGTGGACAGGCAAAAGGTCAAAACCAGATCAGAGTCCAGGACGTACAGAGTGGCAGACAGGCTCGTGGTCAAGGCAGGCAGAATGGTCAAGCAGGCGGGTACAGAGTCCAGAAACAGGCAAGGGTCAAAACCTGGAGGACTAGAAAGAGGAGAATAGCAAATAACAGGAGAACGGGAAAAACGCTGTTTGACTTGGAAAAACATACAAGACGAACTGGCACAGAGAGACAGGAAACACATTTTCAGCGACAGGGGGTGGAGACAATCACAAGGACAGGTGAAACAGATCAGTGCGAGACACTTAGGGCATATCAAAGTTCCGGATTGGGATCTCAGCTAGTTTTAACTGGCATTACTTATGATTATGACACACAGAGCGTCTCCACATTTGCCAGTTTATTAGGAGTGGTGGGATTCACACACCAACTGAAACTAAAATAAAAACTAAAATTGGAAAAACTATTTAGTAAACTTAAAGAAAATAGTTAAGAAAAAATATACATTATCAGTCAGAAAAGACAAAGCGCCATATGGGATTATTTTGAGTACATTAATTGCTAGAAAGGATAAAAGCATTGTGGTGTCAGAAGATGGCAGTATGTGTGGAACAGATGTTCAAGGGAAAAAACACAACCAACCTCAAAGTTAATCTGAACAGCACCCACAAATCATTTCAGGATAAAGAAAAGGTGAGACAGCTATAATTTTATTTGGGGATTTCGGTCAGGATTCGACTCCTGGTATCAAATGAACATACATAAGCTGTGGAAAATGTGTAGAAAGGCAGGACATTTACATAAAAACGGATATATTTTCTCTTCGGTCAATGGCATAGTGTGTGGAATTGCAGAAAATAGTCTTAACAACTGCACATTTTTCTCTCTGTCAAAAAGAAGGGTGGGAACAGTTTGCGGTCGCTGTGAGGTGGAGGTTTGTTACTATGCCAATAAATTACAATATCCATCCGGACCTTTGCCACCTAGGACATTTTTGTGAAGGACCATCTCAAATAGTACATGAGTACCCCTGCTATAGGCCTATAACACAAATGTATCCTAGCCTCCCGTTTATAAGGCTACTTTCTGTCCATAACACTGAAACTAAATCTGAAGCTGAATCAAACAAAAACTGGAAAAAAAATGTATATAAAAAAACGTCAAACTGAAACTGAATAAAATCTACTAAATCAGGTCTGAAAACTAACTAAAACTAGTCTGAATTTCAAATAAAAATGTAAAAACTAAAATAAATAAAATCTATTAGAAAATCACAATTATAAGAACCTTGTCTTACACACACACACACACACACACACACACACACACACACACACACACACACACACACACACACACACACACACACACACACACACACACACACACACACACACACGCATACACTTGTCCCCGCAAGTGGGGCTGCTGTTTCTAACAGATGGCTCGTCTTTAACTTTATCGGAAACAACGATGTCACCGGCAGACGCGATAAGTTGTCTCAGTGCCTGGGGAGAGTAATATCCATCAGTAGCTAACAGCATATGGTGAAGGCACATTAAGGGCTCCCTCTCTGTTGTTCCTTCTATATCTTTCTCTATGAGTGTATCTGGTCCTGCGTCCAGGCCTCAGATCCACACTTCACAAGACAGAGAAGGGGAAGCACCAAGCCCCGGATTCCAAGCTTTGGTCCCTTTGCCGGGATTTAATTACATTTTTTGCCAATGGGGAACTTTTAGAGAACACACTGAACTGAGCCAAAGTTATTTGCTGGACACAGTTTGTTGCAATGCCACAACCAGAATACAAAACCACATTGTTACATTTGACCTTAATTTAACTAGGCAAGTCAGTTAAGAACAAATTGTTTTTTTCAATGATGGCCAAGGAACTGTGGGTTAGCTGCCTTGTTCAGAAGCAAAACGACAGATTTTTACCTTGTCAGCTCGGGGATTCAATCTTGCAACCTTTCGGTTACTAGTCCAACGCTCTAACCACTAGGCTACCTGCGCCGAATACAACAGGCGATGAAATACTTACTTAGAACCACTTAACCAACAATGCATGAAGTAAAAAGTAAAATAAAAATTAACACAATAAAATAACAATACTGGGGCAGGTTAGTCGAGGTAATTTGTACATGTAGGTAGGGTTAAAGGGACTATGCATAGATGATAAA
The DNA here is from genome assembly GCF_016432855.1 of Salvelinus namaycush. Classification (NCBI taxonomy): domain Eukaryota; kingdom Metazoa; phylum Chordata; class Actinopteri; order Salmoniformes; family Salmonidae; genus Salvelinus; species Salvelinus namaycush. The sequence goes on from NC_052312.1 coordinate 17,142,100, forward strand.
CAGCGAGTAGCTGCAGGGGGGGTCAATGTAAATAGTCCGGTTGGCCATTTGATTTAATTGTTCAGCAGGCTTATGGCTTGGGGGTAGAAGCTATTAAGGAGCCTTTTGGACCTAGATTTGGCGCTCCAGTACCGCATTCAGTGCTGTAGCAGAGAGAACAGTCTATGACTTGGGTGACTGGAGTCTTTGACAATTTTTCAGGGCCTTCCTCTGACACCGCATGGTATATAGGTCCTGGATGGCAGGAAGCTTGGCCCCAGTACTGGGCTTACTGGGCTGTATGTACTACCCTCTGTAGTGCCTTACGGTCGGATGCCGAGCAGTTGCCAAACCATGCGGTGATGCAACCGGTCAGGATGCTCTCGATGGTGCAGCTGTAGAACTTTTTGAGGATCTGGGGACCCATGCCAAATCTTTTCAGTCCCCTGAGGGGGAAAATGTGTTGTTATGCCCTCTTCATGATTGTCTTGTGTGTTTGGACCATGATAGTTTGTTGGTGATGTGGGCACCAAGGAACGTGAAACTCTTGACCCACTCCACTACAGCCACGTCGATGTGAATGGGGCCGTGTTCAGCCCTCCTTTTCCTGTAGTCCACGATCATCTCCTTTGTCTTGCTCACGTTGAGGGAGAGGTTGTTCTCCTGGCACCGCACTTCCAAGTCACTGATCTCCCCCTTATAGAACGTCTCATCGTTGTCGGTGATCAGGCCTACCACTGTTGTGTCGTCAGCAAACATAATGATGGTGTTGGAGTCGTGCTTGGCATGGGTGAACAGGGAGGACAGGAGGGGACTAAGCACGCACCCCTGAGTGGCACCCGCGTTGAGGATCAGCGCGCCAGACGTGTTGTTGCCTACCCTTATCACCTGGGGGCAGCACATCAGCAAGTCCAGGATCCAGTTGCAGAGGGAGGTGCCCAGTCACATAGTCCTTAGCTTAGTGATGGGCTTTGTGGGCACTATGGTGTTGAACGCTGAGCTGTAGTCAATGAACAGCATTCTCACATACCGTTGAAGTCGGAAGTTTACATACACCTTGGCCAAATACATTCAAACTCAGTTTTTCACAATTCCTTACATTTAATCCTAGTAAACATGCCCTGTTTTAGGTCAGTTAGGATCACCACTTTATTTTAAGAATGTGAAATGTCAGAATAATAGTAGAGGGAATTGTTTATTTCAGGTTTTATTTAGTTCATCACATTCCCAGTGGGTCAGAAGTTTACATACACTCAATTAGTATTTGGTAGCATTGCCTTTAAATTGTTTAACTTGGGTCAAACGTTTCGGGTAGCCTTCCACAAGCTTCCCACAATAAATTGGGTGAATTTTGGCCCATTCCTCCTGACGGTGTCACAACATGACCTTAGAGATCCTTATTTATTCTCTATGTTTGGTTGGGTCAGGGTGTGACTCGGGTGGGAAAATCTATGCTTTCCATTTCTTTGTTGTTTTGACGAGTGTGGTTCCCAATCAGAGGCAGCTGTCTATCGTTGTCTCTGATTGGGGATCATATATAAGTTGTGATTTTCCGTTTGAGTTTTGTGGGGTGTTATTTTCTGTTTAGTGTCTGTGCCTGACAGAACTGGTCGCTGTCAATTTTGGATCTGTTATTTTGGTTTGAGTGTTTCTTATAAATAAATATCATGAACACTTTCCACGCTGCGCTTTGGTCCTCTCTTCCTTCCACCGATGACGAGCGTTACAGACGGAGCTGGTGTAACTGAGTCAGGTTTGTAGGCCTCCTTGCTCGCACACGTTTTTTCAGTTCTGCTACATATTTTCTATAGGATTGAGGTCAGGGCTTTGTGATGGCCACTCCAATACCTTGACTTTGTTGTCCTTAAACAATTTTTCCACAACTTTGGAAGTATGCTTGGGGGTCATTGTCCATTTGGAAGACCCATTTGCGACCAAGCTTTAACTTCCTGACTGATGTCTTGAGATGTTGCTTCAATATATCCACATAATTTTCCTCCCTCATGATGGCATCTGTTTTGTGAAGTGCACCAGTCCATGCTGCAGCAAAGCACCCCCACAACATGATGCTGCCACCCCCGTGCTTCACAGTTTGGATGGTATTCTTCGGCTTGCAAGCCTCCCCCGTTTTCCTCCAAACATAACGATTGACATTATGGCCAAACAGTTCTATTTTTGTTTCATCAGACCAGAGGACATTTCTCCAAAAAGTACGATCTTTGTCCCCATGTGCAGTTGCAAACCATAGTCTGGCTTTTTTATGGCGGTTTTGGAGCAGTGGCTTCTTCCTTGCTGAGTGGCCTTTCAGGTTATGTCGATATAGGACTCGTTTTACTGTGGATATAGATACTTTTGTACCTGTGTTCTCCAGCATCTTCACAAGGTCCTTTGCTGTTGTTCCGGGATTGATTTGCACTTCTCATACGAAAGTACGTTCTTCTCTAGGAAACAGAATGCTTCTTCTTCCTGAGCGGTATGATGGCTGGGTGGTCCCATGGTGTTTATACTTGCTTACTATTGTTTGTACAGATGAACGTGGTACCTTCAGGCATTTGGAAATTGCTCCCAAGGATGAACCAGACTTGTGGAGGTCTACAATTTTTTTTCTGAGGTCTCGGCTGATTTCTTTTGATTTTCCCATGATGTCAAGCAAAGAGGCACTGAGTTTAAAGGTAGGCCTTGAAATACATCCCCAGGTACACCTCCAATTGACTTAAATGATGTCAATTAGCCTATCAGAAGCTTCTAAAGCCATGACATCATTTTCTGGAATTTTCCAAGCTGTTTAATGGCACAGTCAACTTAGTGCATGTAAACTTCTGACCACTGGAATTGTGATACAGTGAAATAATCTGTCTCTAAACCATTGTTGGAAAAATGACTTGTGTCATGCACAACGTAGATGTCTTAACCGACTTGCCAAAACTATAGTTTGTTAACGTGAACATTTTGGAGTGGTTGAAAAACAAGTTTTAATGACTCCAACCTAAGTGTATGTAAACTTCCGACTTCAACTGTAGGTGTTTATTTTGTCCAGGTGGTAAAGGGCAGTGTAGAGTGCGATTGAGATTGCGGCATCTGTGGATCTGTTGGGGCGGTATTGGAATTGGAGTGGGTCTAGGGTTTCCGTGATGATGGTGTTGATGTGAGCCATGACCAGCCTTTCAAAACACTTCATGGCTACCGACGTGAGTGCTACGAGGCGGTAGTCATTTAGGCAGGTTACCTTCACTTTCTTGGGCACAGAGACTATGGTGGTCTGCTTGAAACATGTAGGTATTACAGACTCGGTCAGGACGAGATTGATTGCTTCCTTCCCACTTATTGCATCAGCATTAGGGAAGTATGCTGGTGTTGTTTACCATCATCCATTATGCATTTGATTCCATAGTGTGCAACATGGTTGATTCTTCCAAGTTGCTCTGTATTCCCAGACCCAAGACATGGAATTGAAGTCGCCCCCACCTCAAACAGGCAACCTCTATCCCTCATGGTCACCCTGCCTCAGCATTCAAGGCCAGACACATTGCAATATAGGGCTGTGCTGTGTAACCCCCTAGGGCACCACCCACTCGGCACTGTAGCTGAATTCCCTGACATAGATTACATTAACTCCCAATTTAGACTCATTGTCTTTAAACATGCCCGTAAGGCGCTATTTTAATCACCACGCCGCTTTTAATGTTCCCTTCCTCCATTCCTCGCCACTTTTGTTGATGTGTCGTCTAGTCCACCCTCTGACTTGTCTTTTATGCTAGTGTGTTTAATCATTTAATTTTCATTCATGCCATGTTAAGAACGTGCTCCAATCGAAATTGCTCTCTTTCCGATATGTCACAGCAAGGATTCTCTAGCTCTTTAGTTCCCCAGCCATCTCTGTATTGTTAATCCAGAGTTCTTTAATTAGTCACATTAATTAACTGGTCTTCAAAAGTAGTATTTCTTTGTGCCTTTATATTTCGGCCATTAAACCAAACATTGACAGTCAAAGAACTGACAAAAAAAAAAAAAAAGAATCTGTTGTGCAAAAGGTTGTGGCATTCGTTTTATATCATGCTGTCAATAAGTCATGCAGAACAATGAAGTAACAAGACACGATATAGACACCAGTCACATTTCATTCAAGATTACTGACCAATCGTCATCTCTGAGTGCAATAGCTGAATGTCTACCAGACAGCCATTGTCAATCCTAATACTGAAAGCATGGCCTCATCTTTGGCATGTCTTTCTGACACATGAATACAAAGCAACAGTTTTCTGGCAGGACTTTGGAGGTTGACGACCATTGGACAGAATCCACCCCTTGCTCCCTGAAGGTCAAATGTCAGAGGTTTTTGTGTTTCCCATCCATCTGCCATTCTGGCTCTGATTCTGGCACATAGGCTGGATGTTCTTTTGGCCAGGCGGAATGCTTCATGTGTGGCCAAGCCGAGACATTCTGGCTCCAATGATACCCCAGTCTGATGCGTTTTGCCTGTATATGTAACTTCCACTCCCAGCTTGGTCAAAGCCCGATGTAAGCCTAATCAACCTTAGTTTTGAAAAACTGTGGTTTTTAGTTTTTTTTGTTGAGATGTAGATGTGAAGGCTTTTTGTTGTTAATGGATATCATTGCTTTTGAAATGAAAAATATATTGTGGTACAGGGATCGTAGGCGAAAGGGGTCACCATTTACTGTAGTGGGGAAATATTTATCATATAAGCGTAATATAGAGAGCTCACATACGACCTGTAGGCGATCCAGTGACCTCTATACCAGGCGGTGTCAGAAGATTTCAAAGACTCCAGCCACCCAAGCCATGGACTGTTCTCTCTGCTACCGCATGGCAAACGGTACCAGTGCACCAAGTCTGGAACCAACAGGACCCTGAACAGCTTTACCCCCAAACCATAACACTGCTTAATAAGACTGCTAAATAACTAATCAAATAACAACCCAGACTACCTGCATTGACCTTTTCCTTCACTGACTATGCACACACACTTGACTCTATCCACACACTCACACATACACTGAACAAAAATGTGAATGCACAATGTAACGTGTTGGTCCCATGTTTCATGGGCTGAAATAAAAGATCCCAGACATTTTCCATTCACACAAAAAAACATATTTCTCTCAAATTTGTTTACATCCCTGTTAGTTAGCATTTCTCCTTTGCCAAAATAATCCATCCCCCTGGCAGGTGTGGCATATCAAGAAGCAGATTAAACAGCAGAATTACTACACAGGCGCTCCTTGTGCTGGGGACAATGACGGGCCAATCTAAAATGTGCAGTTTTGTCACACAAAACAATGCCACAGATGTTTCGAGTTGAGGGAGCGTGCAATTTGCATACTGACTGCAGGGGTGTCCACCAGAGCTTGTGCCAGAGAATTTAATGTTAATTTCTCTACCATAAGGTGCCTCCAACGTCGTTTTGGAGAGTTTGGCATACGTCCAACCGGCCTTACATCTGCAGACCATGTGTATGGGCGAGCCGTTTTCTGACATCTTCCATGGCCTGCGTACACACCCATTGAGTGTGTTTTGAAATGCTCTGGATTGACATGTACGACAGTGTGTTCCAGTTCCCGTTCATATCCAGCAACTTCGCACAGCCATTGAAGAGGAGTGGGACAACATTCCACAGGCCACAATCAACAGCCTGATCAACTCTATGCGAAGGAGATGAGTCACACTGCATGAGGCAAATGGTGGTCAGACCAGATACTAACTGGTTTACTGATCTACGCCACTACCTTTGTTTTAGGTATGCCATGACTGTCCTGGTGTGATCCAAATGGGCAGATCAGGGTTAGAGTGAATAAACTTCCACCAGACGCCCTCTCACCCACAGAGGGGAGGAGGGAACTGGTGTGGGGGTTTTGACACCTCACACCCTGTCGTAAATTTAAGTTAGAAGAAGACTCTCTCCCTCCCTCTTCAAATGCGCATAGGAATGTGCCTTTGTTTCACAGACAGTCTTCCCGCCGAAACTCTTTCTAAAGCGAATAATGGAACAATATTTCAAACATAAGAACGTGGGGAATGGTCAGTGGGGGCTATATAAAAATAATGTCATATTAGTTTTTATTTTGTCATGTCATTAAAAATGGTATGGACGAAATACTGTAACTTGGAAAGTATATCCCCTTTATCTGTCAAGTGTTCATCCTTAACATTGTATATGAAATATGAACAATTATGAAAGTACTTTTGTTAAGATAGGAATGTGATTTGAAGAGGTATAAGAGAATATATCTCCTATAAACTGTGCATAGTAAATAGCCACGCCCCGATTGAGGTCAGAGAGCGTGTCAGACTGATGGAACCGTCCCCTTTGACCAGAGTGCATAAAGGCTTGGGAGAGAAATCAACCTTTAGACCAGGAAATGTGGTACAGATGATTAGCTGTCTTCGGTCAAATATCTAGAAAAGCGAATCTAAATGAGACTATCCTACTATGCTTATCACCAATGGGAACCATCGACACGGCTGGCTAGCTATCTTCCGGAGTGAACAACAGTAGAAGACGGAAAAGGGGAGACACCTTTCGGTTGCTGAAAGGCCAGCAACCTTCCTAAGGAGGGCTGGTTCCGACAGAGATAAACAGCGATTTCTTATTCCAAAGACAATGTGTCTTTTTCTCCCTCTCCATGTCGTTGTGTAGAAAGCCACATATTGTAAAGGTCCGCTAGGGACCTCTGTCTCATTTATTAAGTGTGTATGTTATCCTGTTATTATTTAGTTATCTAGTAAATAAATAATTAATAATTGCAGATGCAGGAGGTTACGACTGTTCAGAATGATGATATGATAAGAGGTAATGATTAATAAGATGACTGTTTATCGATGTAATAGATATATAACTTATAGAGTTTAATTCGGGAGATGGTAACTCTTTAAACAACCTCTTCCGCGGTGCCCACAATTCCTAATGAGTTAATTGTTACATGATTAATTTAAATCGTGTAACAATTAAACATAGTCAATTAATTAAATAAATAACAGTTATCACGACAGGTATCTGTGACCAACAGATGCAGACAGTGCATTCGGAATTTATTCAGACCCCTTGACTTTTTCCACATTTTGTTACGTTACAGCTTTATTCTAAAATGTATTAAATAGTTTTTTTCCCTCATCAATCTACACACCATACCCAATAATGACAAAGCAAAAACAGGTTTTAGAAATGTTTGCTAAATTAATATTTTTTTTATGAAATATCACATTTACTACAGTATTCAGACCCTTTACTCAGTACTTTGTTGAAGCACCTTTGGCAGTGATTACAGCGTTGCTGCACAGCTATTTTCAGGTCTCTCCAGAGACGCTCTGGAGCAGGTTTCCATCAACGATCTCTCTATACTTTGCCCCGTTCATCTTTCCCTCGATCCTGACTAGTCTCCCAGTTCCTGCCGCTGAAAAACATCCCCACAGCATGATGCTGCCATCACCATGCTTCACCATATGTATGGTGCCAGGTTTCCTCCAGACGTGACGGTTGGCATTCAGGCCAAATAGTTAAATCTTGGTTTCATCAGACCAGTGAATCTTGTTTCTCATGGTCTGAGAGTCTTTAGGTGCCTTTTGGCAAACTCCAAGTGGGCTGTCATGTGCCTTTTACTGAGGAGTGGCTTCCGTCTGGCCACTCTGATTGGTGGAGTGCTCCAGAGATGGGATAACCTTCCAGAAGGACAAGCATCTCCACAGAGGAACTCTGGAGCTTTGTCAAAGTGACAGTGTGCAAAGCTGTCATCAAGGCAAAGGGTGGCTACTTTGAAGAATCTCAAATATAAAATATATTTTGATTTGTTTAGCAGTTTTTTGCTTACAACATGATTCCATATGTGTTATTTCATAGTTTTGATGTCTTCACTATTATTCTACAATGTAGAAAAAGTAAATGTAAAGAAAACCCCTCGAATGTGTAAGTGTGTCCAAACTTTTGACTGGTACTGTATATACACTGAGAGTACAAAACAATATAACACCTTAATATTGAGTTGCGCCCCCTTTTGCCCTCAGAACAGCCTCAATTATTCAGGGCATAGACTCTACAAGGTGTCGATAGCATTCCACAGGGATGCTGGCCATGTTGACTGTAATGTTCCCCACAGTTTTATCAAGTTTGTTGGATGTCCTTTGGGTGGTGGACCATTCTTCATACACAGGAAACTGTTGAGTGTGAAAAACCCACCAGCGTTGCAATACCCCAGTCAAAGGCACTTCAATATTTTGTCTTGCCCATTCACCCTCTGAATGGCACACATTCAGAATCCATGTCTCAAGGCTTAACAATCCTTATTGAACCTGTCTCCTACCCTTAATCTACACTGATTTGAAGTGGATTTAACAAGTGACATCAATTAGGGATCATAGCTTTCACCTGGATTCACCTGGTCAGTCTGTGTCATGGAAAGAGCAGGTGTTTGTTTTTTACTGTACACTCCGTGTATGTCTGAGTTGTTTACCAATAGAATATTGGAAAAGTGAACCTCCAATCAGATATCAGACCGACAGGATGTTATCACAACAGATCTTCTGCTTCACAGAGGTGTGACAGAATTGGGGTTGGTGAGATAATTCAGCATTCCTACGAAAACAAAGGAAATCCTTGCATACAGTGTAAAGAGTCGGTGGCTGGGTCCGCCACTACACCCTCTCTGAGCAATATTACATGTGTAGGGATTTGAATCGCTCAAAGGTAGAGCTCTTACCGAGAGCTTTAGTCTCATACTCTGCAGCCTTGAAATGCAACTCCCATGTTGTTCTCTTAGTAGCTTGCTGTTAGTCAGTTACATTTCTATACGCTCTGAATGTGCTCAATTATCATTCAAATTGACACTTTTAGTGCTGGGAAAAATGAACAGTCCAGCACCTGATACTGTACATCCTCAACTAGGAGTGTTTTCAAAGCCGTTAAATAATTATTTTAATCAAATTACCATTAAACATCCAAACTCTCTCTTTTTTTTATTTGAACGATGTCTTTTTCCCCCCCTGCTATATCAATGCAGTCCTACTAGCCTCATGGGGTCTGGGTTGGATTTTAAAAATCTCTACATTTACTCTGCAGAGCTACAGTATATGTACACAGAAAGCCACTATGGAAGAGCGACTCTCCAATCACAGGTTCTCTACTTACTAACTCCAAACTAGAATCCCTCTTCCTTAATTGGTCTGCTTTGAACAAGATGATCCAGGTTTTAAGTGAAATAGGGGAACAAGGTATTTTAGTCCCCCAGCTTCTGATTAAGACTAGGGACCTATTGCAAGACGTTTGTAGGGCATTTTTTTTTTTAATGTAAGTAGGAAATTCTGTACAATGGTTAGGTTGTTGCTCCAGGCCGGTTCAGAATGAACTGTTGGGCACCTAGTGGCGTACCCTTTGGGTTGAGCATAAGCACAACAGCAAGTGACCGTGGGGTTGTCAATCCGACCCGTAGCACACAAAAACAATATATTTTCATCGCTTTCAATTTAGGTCAATGATCACCTTTTAACTTTGTAGTAGTGTGTCCATATACAGTTGAAGTCGGAAGTTTACATATACCTTAGCCAAATACATTTAAACACAGTTTTTCACAATTCTTGACATTTAATCCTAGTAAAAATTCCCTGTCTTAGGTCAGTTAGGATCACCACTTTATTTTAAGAATGTGAAATGTCAGAATAATAGTAGAGCGAATTACTTATTTCAGCTTTTATTTCTTTCATCACATTCCTAGTGGGTCAGAAGTTTACATACACTCAATTAGTATTTGGTAGCATTGCCTTTAAATTGTTTAACTTGGGTCAAATGTTTCGGGTAGCCTTCCACAAGCTTCCCACAATAAGTTGGGTGAATTTTGGCCATTCCTCCTGACAGAGCTGGTGTAACTGAGTCAGGTTTGTAGGCCTCCTTGCTCACACACGCTTTTTCAGCTTTTCCAGTTTTTTTCTATAGAATTGAGGTCAGGGCTTTGTGATGGCCCCTCCAATACCTTGACTTTGTTGTCATTATGCCATTTTGTGGAGGTCTACAATTTTTTTTCTGAGGTCTTGGCTGATTTCTTTTGATTTTCCCATGATGTCAAGCAAAGAGGCGCTGAGTTTGAAGGTAGGCCTTGAAATACATTCACAGGTACACCTCCAATTGACTCAAATTATGTCAATTAGCCTATCAGAAGCTTCTAAAGCCATGACATTTTCTGGAATTTTCCAAGCTGTTTAAAGGCACAACCAACTTAATGTATGTAAACTTCTGACCCACTGGAATGGTGATACAGTGAATTATAAGTGAAATAATCTGTCTGTAAACAATTGTTGGAAAAATGACTTGTGTCATCCTAACCGACTTGCCAAAACTATAGTTTGTTCACAATACATTTGTGGAGTGGTTGAAAAACCACTCCAACCTAAGTGTATGTAAACTTCCGACTTCAACTGTATGTATGTTAAAAGGACAATCATGTCCCCGCACTCAGATGCTTCATGCCCATTTGAAACTGAAGTACAAATATACAAGGTACAGTTTATTTGACACAGAATGAATTAAAATATATTGATTTTGGTCTTCAGTTCGCCCTAAAAAAGGTAGGTGCATGACACCTCTGAAAAAGCAGGACTTATGCTTGTAGTAAATTAGCAATATCAGTTTGTATTACACTGAACAATATTGCTCCAGTGTTTATTTAATTATTTTCTCAGTTGGAGAACTACATGCAAATGCGAGGCCATCTGTTAGCATCATTCATTACAAAGAACAGTGTGTTCGTTGGATGTGGCGACAATGTACATTGGTTCCATTAAGTAAAGTTGATATCTCTTTATTTACCTACACTCCTCTGCCTTTCCCCACTCTCTTGCTGCTGAATTGTATCTTGGGCTGTTAATCACTTCACACAGAGGATGGGAGAGAAAGAAAAGCAAGATATGCAGGAATAACAAGCTGACACAGCACCGCCACCGACACGGAACATTCTCTCACACGTACCATGTTCCTCCCTCTAGGTTTCTAGCCAAACCGTACCTATTTTTACAGGTTTTCGTTTCTTTCTGTTGAGCACATAGTGGAATGGTGTATCTGGTTTCTAGTTGTGGTTTTATGTCATTGTGGTTTGCGTTTGGTATCATACATCTGATTTTGTTATAGTAGTGACAGATTGGTCTCAATTATGACATACTAAGTTGGGGTCTGCATTATTGAAAACCAGCCATTGAAATGATTCTTCATCCAAGAGGCCATTGAAACTGTTCTACTGTAACTACACTCAACTAAAACAGCTGTACTCAGAGGATGCTTAACCCATAAGAGTCTAAGCCCTGTCCAAGCCGGGGGAGGGGGGATGGGGGATGGGGTGGGGTTATTACTAAGCTATGTAGAATTTTTTTTAAGGTCCTACCTAGGATAATTCTGCTATTTGATTTTGAATTTTGAGACCCCTTGAAGTATCCCAAAAATATATACAACAATTTTTTTATGTGAAATTATTTTGGGCCTTACTGCTATTAGCCCATACAAACGCATTGAATAACAGATTAACTACATAGAACAGCAGATAGTCCTCCCAAAAATCAAAGTAAGTTTGTTCTGAGGTGTGTGTCCTATTTCTGAGAGATATAAGAAAGACCAGGAAGCATAAAAGTCTAAACCCTGTCTAAGCTGGGTGGTGGGGGGGTTCTACTAAGCTATATGGACTTTTTTAAGGTCATATCAAGGATAATTTTGCTATTTGATTTAGAATTTTAAGACTCTTTGAAGTATCAACAAACATCTATACAATAAACTATTTGATAAAAATTGTAAACCCGCTATAGTCTATTGACCAGTGTGTCAATCTAAGTAACATAATAAAAAAATCCCCATGAAACTCTGTCAGGTTTAAGCTAGCATTTTTAATGGGCTGTGTCTCAATCCCCTGCATCCGCCTTCAGTGGTTCCTCCTTTAAAAGTTGCGAGCTTACACCGCGGGACTTAGTGGTACCCAGCGTCAGAGCTTCATTGCTCCAGACTACCACAAGGGGGAGTTAGAGCACTCATTATGCATTTGGGTCCCAAGGTTTTTATATGACCAATAATATCGAGTGGTAACAATGATGAATTTGACATGAGCCATCCATTCCTGGTGACGTTCTTCAGCAAAGATGGCTGACAAAACATTACGGGGGAAGCAAATGTAAGTAATTATAAAGTCATAACGAGTCAAGCAAAAAATGTACAATTGAGAGGAATATGTTAGTTAAAGTAGAGACAAACGATTGTGATTTTTTCCCCGTCAAAGTTCATTTACAAAAATCGCTATTTAGCAAGTTAGTTGACTAGCTAACATTAACCAGCTAGCTAGCTGGTGTAATGACATGAGTATGACATTGTAATTCGTGTTGTATAATTTTTTAGGGACTGTGAAAATCAGCAAACCAGGCTGTCGTCTTGGGAAACAGTGGATGTAAAGAATCTAGTTATCTAAAGCATTTACTGCAAATTGAATGTACAATTGTGTAAGCTTGCCTTGCCGTGCAATGCCGCTGAAGTAACATAGCTAGCTAAGTATTTACTTGCTTATTGTGTAGTGGAGGATAAAAATAACTGTATGGATGTGTAGCTAGCTACATTATGTAGCTGATCTGTGTATGGATCCTAAAACGTTAGGTTCTGAACTAATATTCATACCAATCTATGAACCTCAGCTACCATAGTTGTTGTATCAACTTCAAGTCTGAATGGCATTAATGAAGCCTATGGATTGAGTAGAATATAATAACTTTAACACAAAAACTGCCTAACCAGCTCTGCTAGGGTGAGTAAAATGGTCAGAGTGGCCTCATTTGTGTCTGGAATTAGCTAGCAAGCTAGCCAACGTTAGCTTGGGTGCTTATCTGCCGTTGTAAGGCCAGAATGCTCAAATTAACCCTACTTCTCGGCCCAAATGTCCAGTGTGCGCTCCGAGAGTGAAATGGTCTGAATTTACAGAGAGGGTTTTTCGTTTTTCATGGAATAGAAACACCATAATATTAATCAAATTAATTAAGCAAGTACTAGTCAAAAGTTTGCGCACAAAATGTAATAGAAGCACCTACTCATTCCAGGATTTTTCTATATTTTTACTATTTTCTATATTGTGGAGTAATAGTGAAGACATCACAACTATGAAATAATACATATGGAATCAGTTAAGAATAATTTCTTATTTACAAGGACAGCCTACTCCTTCCTTCCCATCGGGGGATTGAACCCCGGTCTCCCATCCGCACGACACAGGGAGTCTTTAGCTAAATATCCCAGTACTGTACTGCCGACCGTCATGTTGTACAGCGTCATATTATCCATTCCATCCTAACAGAAACCCAGAGGGTTTTTCGTTTTTCATGGAATAGAAGCACCATGATATTAATCAAATGAATCAAGCAAGTACCAGTCAAAGGTTTAGACACACCTACTCATTCCAGGATTTTTCTTTAGTTTTACTATTTTCTACATTGTAGAATAATATTAAAGACATCACAACTATGAAATAACACATATGGAATCAGTTAAGAACACATTCTTATTTACAAGGACAGCCCTCCCTGTCTCTGGTAATGCCAATATGGAAGACTATCTAATGCTTCTCAAATATGCCCTCTGGTGGTCAAACTAGCACTAACTTGCAGTTACAGAAAAAATGGCTGACAATTAAATTGTGCCACAGAATGCTGCAGCAGTCCGCAAGGTGTGCCACAGTATGACGCAACTTTTAAAGGAGGAACCACTGTATGTCTCCCTTCTGCATCTGCGGTGGAAAGTGGCAGAGCTACAGCACTGTTTGTCAGACCAGGAGACATCCCAAAAATCGGTCTTCTCACAAAAACGTCTGTAGCATCTGAATGGTTTGGCTAATATCACCACTCCATAGAAAGGGGAGCCTCTCACGGTAACGTGACGACTTTTTGCTGTGGCGTCCGAACCGTTTGGGCTGCAAACTAATACGACACCACTGTAGAAAGGCGAGACTCTCATGAACACGATGGTGTTCTCCGTTTCCCTCTTTTAAATGTAACCCTTACAAATGAATGTAAGTACTGTAAGGCGGTTGTTTTTTTGCCAACAACAATAAGGGCTTAAATATGTGTTTAAAAAAATATATATTTCCTGAGCTTTTCAAAACCTTATTGCTTATGATTTGTTTTTTGACTGTATTTTTGCCATATATGAATGGATTATTCAATGTGTTTCTATAGGCTATAGTAGTAAAGGCCAAATTCAATATTTTATCAAATAATTTGTAAATCTTATTTGGCATACCATGGTATGACATTCTTAAAACTATTCCATATGTGACCCACCACCTGGATTCGGTCCTATATAGCAACTTTTACAAGTGTAAATGGTACAGTGAAATAGTTACTTTCATAGTGGAGTATTTTCTTTAGACATGCAGCTAGCTAGCTAACTTAACAATGACCATAATCCCAAGTCATATGTTTAGACATGTAGCTAGCTAGCTAAACAATGAAACATAATTCTACTCATACTACCATGCACCATGCATGACTCTGCAGGTAGCTAAAGCTAACCAATTAGGTTCAATGTTAGCTAGCTAGTTAACATTAGGCTACAACTAGCAATGCAAATGGATTTCTGAAATAATAATAATATTACTACACAGATCATAATGTTAGCTAGCGAGCCAGCCAGCTAATTTTAGCTAGATAGCTAACAGAACACTTTAACTTACTATGAAAATTACTCTCTGACAAAATTAGAAACATATAATATCTGAAAATGTAACTAGACTCTTACATGGATGAATTTCATGGTTGCCTTAGTTTGAAGATGTAATTCGGAGACAGGTGTTTTATACAACAGCCTTCTGTGTTCTCTTTTCGAGTCTCTCCGCATTTGGCAATTATCTCTCTGCTTCCACTGATTTCAAAACTCGGTCAACTATCTCAGCCAATCACGGCTAGAGGGAAGGTTCCTGTGTTTTTCCATGGCTAAACCAACTAGGCTTGTAATTTACAGATGGCATACAAGTTTGTTATTAAGGCACATGAAAGTTTACATGTTTTTACGTTTTACATTTATTTTTTTTATTAAAAACGTTCATGCCTGTCCTGTGAAGTAGTGATGTGTGACATACACCTAGATTCTTGAAACGGGTCACATATGTCAGAATAGACCCCCCCCCCCCCCCCCCCCCCCCCCCAACGGCTTAGAGTTTAAAGAATTAAGGAATGGCACAGTTTAAACTGATCTGAGGAACCATCTTTTTTTGTGTTAACACCTAATTAAAGTGACTACTACATGTGCGTACAATAGTTTTATACTGTTGCGGCACCCGTTCTAGTAAAAGAGTGATTGTCTCCCGCGACAGTTGGGGAGTCATCAGTGACTGAACCATTTTAATTACGCCATTGAAACAGGTCATTTAGAAGGCAACTGTCCAGGGAGGCCCAAAAAATTGTTGGGTGAATTATGATTATAAGAAACCTAATCCTCTCTTGTAAATTGGAATGGCAATATTATTAAGGGTGCATTGCTTTCATTCTGTGCCTCTAATTCCTCTCACATATCTAGTGGGTAGGCCCTAATGAGAAATAAGAAAGCACTTTACATGGCGCCGTTCACACTGTAGCCAAGGAGAGATTATCTCCTTTCTCTTTCAAATGAATGGCCCTTTTGTAGTAAAAACCAAAGGGGATTTAAAAACACATCATTATATAGCCGTCTGGAAAGAGACTTGATTGAAGTTGAGACAGTCTATCAGTTTTCAGTTTGAGTAGGTGTTCAGGATTAGTGCGAAAGAAAAAGTATGATACTCTTGTCGATGTGAGCGTACAAATACGTTTTACTGTCTAATAAGTTTGCTGTAATAACACATATTCCATCACAAGCGATGGGGAGGGATATGGTTGAAAAAAAGTTTGTGATGTTTCGATAAAACTATTGCAAGCAAGGATATGCATCTGAGTAGAGTATGTATGATCATTGGATGCTTAGTATGCTAGTTCCCTTTCACTGATGATCCTATTCATGTCAATATTTGTTTAAACTCTCATAATCATCATTGATTCCTTACAGTTTATGGAATTGTCTTTGAGTACAGTGACATTTGTGAAAGCAGACTGAACCGTAGAGCGTGATCTGTCTGAAAAGTATTAATTATTTGATCAAACTCTCTCACCATTGCAGTATACTGTACGTATGTGTGCAAAATGTAAACACACTTTTTGGTTTGATATAATCTGTGCATGTGTTCAACATACAGGGAATCTGTCCATCATGTTGCTTTCTCTCAGCGAGACACAGCCAAAGAGTTTAAAACCCAGAATAAATTGGCAATGAAATGATGAAAAAAATATTTGTTATTATACACACGCATAATAAGACAGTCAATACCCTATCGATCAACGTGGATTTTCTATTTACCCATAATGACACTGTATTAAAGGAGCTGATTGATTGTTTTTACACATGGTAGGACACAATTATGACACACACACACTCATGTATGCAGAAACTCCGCCACACACAATCACGTACCATAATCTTATTATCTCATTCTCCACGGTCTCATTTTTCACAAAAAGCCCCAGGGTATGTGAGTGACTATGAGGGACATTCAGGGCTGCGCTCACACAAGCCTATGCAGCACGCGTCACTGCCAGTGAAGGCCTGCTATATCTCAGAGCTCAGAGAGACAGAGAGAGACCGCCACTGGCAAATTGGAGGGGGTGAGGGTATTCGGGTATTGGAGTATAGGCCAGACCCGTTCCTTCCCGAATTGCTGCTGGAGACCTTGGCTCCCTGACACTGATCCACAGCTAATTGCCCTGATTGGAGGAGAACGTTGTGATTCAATTCATTTTTTCCCTCTTCTTTATTCAGGATTCTCGGCAAGCAAAACCCCACACCACCACACACACACGCGCACACACACACACACACACACACACACACACACACACACACACACACACACACACACACACACACACACACACACACACACACACACACACACACACACACACACACATACTGACACATTTTTGAGGTTATTGATTGTGACTTTTATGAAATGCAAATGAATGCACACACACTCCGTAAGAATTTAATGTGGCAGCTCACACTTCAGGAGGGAATTAACATTGCTCACGCGCTTCCTTAGAAGTCAGACCGCTAAAGTCCTGTTGGGTTTGGCATTTTCAACGGGGTTGACATGCTTTGAAGACCTGCTCAGATGTTGTTTTTTGTATTTGTTTTTGAGACTTTGATCATGTGTTTCGCCGACCAAACATGACGTTGTGTGCATTTACAGAACTCACTGAGCTCACTGACCCATCTTTGTTTTTCGTTGAGTTGCTGCTCCGGCATCAAGGGCCCGAGTGCTCTTCGTAACCCCTGGTGACAGACTCGTAGGTGGTAGGTGTCTGCCCCAAATGCCCCTTCTTTCTCGCCTCCTCCACCGCTTACTCTACAATATTACAAAATGGAGGCCCCCTTCGGGGAGGAGGGGCTTCGGCTGATGACTGGACCACTCGCAGATGCCCACACTCCATTAGCATCGGATCTATGACATCATCCAATGTGGCGTCTCGGACAGGAACCAGCTTTTAACCAAGAAGAGCCCATTTCTACCTACTCCCCTCACACCACCACTAACCCAAGCTTTGATGCTCTGGCTCTAGGCGGTCAAAGTCAGCGACGGGAGCCAATTTAATGTCCAGATATTTGTTTTTCCTTATCTCTCTCAGCATCTCTCCTCTTGAAAATTACCATCTCATATACACCTTCTGTGAAACTTCACATTAAACAACTGCACATTTCCCGGAGGTGAAGCCACTTAGCACTAAATCAAAGTGTTGTAGGTTTAATGTACCACAGGCTTCTAGAGCACTGGCAATGTCAGGGACCAAAGCCCAAACTAATAAGTCTGAAGTTTGAATTTAAGAGTTTATATTAGTATTAGTCTCTTTGTTGAAAAGGTGTTGATTGTTGATATTGTTGAAAGTTTCAAATGAAAGTTTATTGTTCGCGTAAGCAGATTTGCAGGTGTTTATAGCAGGTACAGTGAAATGCTTATGTTACTAGCTCCAAAAGTGCATCAGAATCCCACTGGGCACAGATATCAGTTCAACGTCTAGTTTTGATTTACAATTGGTTGAGTTGCCAACTAATGTGAATTAAACGTGAAGTCATCAAAAAATGTCACCGTGTCATTGGATTTAAGTTGAAAGTTGGCTGAAAAAAAGACTAAATTCCCTTACGTTGATGACTTTTTGAATAATCCAATCAGTTTTCCACATTGATTCAACTTCATCACATTGGATTTTTGGATTGAAATTACTTAGTTTTTGCTCAGTGGGATGTTTAGCAAATACAATACAAAAATAATCTAAACAAGAAATCAAGAAATTTCAGAAAATAAATTGTAAATACGTGGTGTGTATAGACAGTATATAATTAAGCAGTAAGGCCCGAATGAGGTGTAGTATAAGGCCTATACAGTATACCACTGCTAAAGGGTGTTCTTAAGCGCGACGCAATGCGGAGTGCCTGGATACAGTCCTTAGCCGTGGTATATTGGCCGTATACCACAAACCCCTGAGGTGCCTTATTGCTATTATAAACTGGTTACCAATGTAATTAGAACAGTAAAAAAATAAATGAATAATGGTAATGCCCGTGGTATATGGTCTGATTATAACACGGGTTTCAGCCGATCAGCATTCAGGGCTCGAACAACCCGGTTTTGCCACACATGGACATTGATTTACCATTAATGTTACGTCTTTGTAGGTCTTCTCCTGTGACTTCTTTAGAAAGCAGCCATAGCTATATCATGTGAAAGTGAAAGGAGAGATATTAGAGCTGTCAACAAAGGCATCGTGAGGTGTAATATTTTGCCTCAGGGATCTTCTCACAGCTCACATTTGCTTATATATTCCATATCAATTGTATAGTGTTGTACTTGGAATATACAGATGCTGCTAAACTTTGTTCTGTCTTCTTTCCTTTTGTTCCAGCAAAGTCAAACTTTTCTAACACATTGCCGTCTACAAGTGCGGTAACGCCGTTAAAATTAGACGGTGCGTGTGTGAACGCGCCCAAACGTGCGATGAACACTAATTCACAACCTTTCACTTTGAGATCTCACCAGTCTCTTGGCTCTTCGCATGTTCGTATCCCCCCGTTGCCAACGCACAGGTTGAGAACTGAAGGGGATTTCTTCACGTTGAAGTGTAAACCTGTTTACCTCTCTTCTCATCCCCACATGATTCACCATGAGCCACATTGCAGTGCTGAAACAGGCTTCAAAAAGTTAAAACACATCTACCCTGTAGACAATTTCTCCTCAACTTAGATACAGTGTTAGAAGGCATGCAGGTGTACTTAATTGACTAGCTGATGTCTCCATGGGTCTATCATGTTGTCCTCTTTTACCTTGTAGTACACGTGACCAGCATGCATGCACTTGTTAGCAAATAGCTCAAGGTAGTGATCAAGAACCACTTACCACTTTTTTCTCAGTAAATTCAGTTGTATGATTATTGCCCATTTCACAGAAATATATTTCTTAAGTAACTTCGCCTAGACCTTGAAAAGAAAGTAGTGGCTTAATGAGCACCATAGTCTAACACCATAGTCCACCCTCATCTAGGCTTGACATTGTTTTCACCTCAGTCCACTAGTAAAGCATTACAATGTAGTATATCAACGCCAGTGGATCTTGGCACCGTTTCCAAACACTCTCCACTCCCTTTCCTGCCAGTGGTCTACCTGCTACCTCATGGTGTGTGAGGGAGAACACTTCCACTTCCTCTTTCTCTTTGCCGTAGAAAGTCTTGACCAGGCCTGCGGGTCCGTGGTGTGATGCTGTGTGACGTGTACAGGCTGGCCGACTGACAGCCATCTGCTGGACTCGCTCAGCCACCTCTTTTGTCTCCTCTGTCCTCTTCCCTTTCTCTCTCCCTTCTATCTCACACCACACATCTCTCTGTGACCTTTCATATCACCGGAACAAATGTCAAACAGCACATCTGAGCCAAGCTGGAAATGATTCTACTCTGGCCAGACATCAGTGGGTGTTTTTGTTTTTGTAATTTGATGTTTGGAAGGCGTGCATGTGTCAACCGTGGTTTTGGTTGTTGGGGTGGTCACAGAACTCAAATTGTTTACTGTAGGTGTGTTTCGGTGTTTTGCCACATTGAGAAATTGGCAAGTGAAAAATATAATATTTCACTCTCCATGGACATTTTTCCAAATGCTTTCCCCTTATTATTCAATTATTATTATGATAAAACAAATCTCTCAGGGAAGCGGTATTTCTGAAGATGAGGACTTCACTACAGTGCTCAGGGAAGCGGTATTCAAAAGATGAGGACTTCACTACAGTGCTCAGGGAAGCGGTATTTCCACAGATGAGGACTTCACTACAGTGCTCAGGGAAGCAGTATTTACAAAGATGAGGACTTCACTACAGTGCTCAGGGAAGCAGTATTTCCAAAGATGAGGACTTCACTACAGTGCTCAGAGAAGCAGTATTTCCAAAGATGAGGACTTCACTACAGTGCTCAGGGAAGCAGTATTTCCAAAGATGAGGACTTCACTACAGTGCTCAGAGAAGCAGTATTTCCAAAGATGAGGACTTCACTACAGTGCTCAGGGAAGCAGTATTTCCAAAGATGAGGACTTCACTTCCATGCTCAGGGAAGAAGAAAAAAGGATGAGAACATGATTTGCTCCTGGAATAGCATGTACACGTTCAGGTGTACCTGAGTTATATTTGAGGCGAGCAGTGAAGACAGCTTTAACACACCAACCTAGTTTTCATTGGCGTTCCAAGAACAATGTGTATCGCAACGTTCATATACTTTTAAGACATCTTATTGACATGATTACCACATTTCATTTAATGAGTTTGTTTGCTCATAACAGTTGCTGTTATTTGATTCAATGTCTCGATGGATGGTTTTAGCTTAATGTTAATGTATATAACAAGATACAGTCTGTGATTCCCTCTGCAGTGCCTCTTTTGTTGGACGAAAAACTGCATGTGGGGATAAAATAAAATTGGGGGGGGGGGGGAGTCTAAGGTCTAGACCTTGTCATTTCTGAGAGGCCATTACTCTTGTGATTTACTGGGGGTGAATTCTAACTGATCACAAATGTGCTGATGGAAGGCTACTATGGATAGTCTATTGTCTGGAGAGCTACTCTGCATACAATGGGCGTGTGTGTGTGCATTCGATCATGTCTGTCTGTGTGAATGTGGTGTGTCATAATGAGAGCTTCAATGTAGTCCGTGACTGAAAGGTTTATCCACTTTAGACACAAGGACTTTAGACATCAAATGACCCACTTTCTCTCAATGAAAAGTGACTGTTATTTTGGGTCGGATTAATTTATGTCTGAGTATCGATTCCGCTGAACCTAAGAAGGTTTGTCGATGGGATTGCTTTCTTTCATCATCTCCACACATTTGTATCCTTGTATTCTCTTTCCAGAAACACACACACCACAAGCGCTCGTAACGGATCGCCACCCAACATCGTCAATGTTATCCTCCGATTAGACTTTGATTCGCTGATGTAAAAAATGACAAGTCACTGCGGCTCTGTTAATAAGATCGAGCATCCGTGTTTAACACAATTGAATGGATGTGTAAAATAACGTCCCACGCACTATTAATGTTTAATGTATAATTACATGTTCTACATGGACAAACTTGTTTACATAACTAATGCTTTTGGATTTCCCACTTGTCTTACACAAGGGAACCTGCGGATCAAGACGCAGTCTATTAGGCCTAGTCGTGGGTAGTCAGAGATAAAGAAACGAACCCACCGCCCTCTAAAGAGCGGCGGGTCGGTCGGTTCAAACCACAGATGGTAGATGTAATTACTACTCCAGAGACCAGGCACTGTTTGATGTTTGCTAAAAGGCTTCTGATAGACCAGCGATTTCTAACGCCCTCCTTGTCGGAAAAGCCTTGTACAAACGTGGTCAACATAACCCGGCAAATCCCATAAAAGCGTCTCCAGGAAGTCTGACTGCCGACCGACCTGATTAGTATTTTGCACCCAAGTTGTTTGTAGCCAATGCTAAGGTCCTCATCTCGAACATGAAGGGTGGTTTTTCTGTTGTCTTAGGTTTTGCAGGTTTCTTTTTAGTTGTTGGTGTGTTTAGGAGTTCTCGCCAGGGTATGACTGGGGGGGTGCAGTGTCACGGACAAATGAACACCAGACACTCAGCAGTCTCGAGAGTGCCTGCTCTAGCTTTCTTCACCTCCCTGTCTCTCTTTCTCTCTCTCCCTCAGTCTGTCCCTATACTCTTTTATCTTTCTCGCTCTCTCTCGCTCTCTCTCACGCTCTCTCGCTCTCTCTCTCTCTCTCTCTCTCTCTCTCTCGCTCTCTCGCTCTCGCTCTCTCTCGCTCTCTCGCTCTCTATCTCGCTCTCTCTCTCGTGCTCTCTCTCTCGCTCTCTCTCTCGCTCTCTCTCTCTCTCTCTCTCTATCTCACTGTCTGTCCCTATACTCTTGTCTTTCTCTTTCTTTCTTTCTCTCTCTCTCACCCTCACTGTCTCTCTCACTCACTGTCTGTCCCTGTACTCTTTTATCTTTCACTTTCTTTCTCTATTTCTTTCTCTCTCTCTCACCCTCACTGTCTCTCTCTTGCACTCACTGTCTGTCCCTATGCTTCTTTTATCTCTTCTTCTCCACCCTCTATGGCACTCTTTCATTCTCCACCCTCTATGGCACTCTTTCATTCTCCACCCTCTCTTGCCCTCTCTCTTT
The DNA here is from genome assembly GCF_016432855.1 of Salvelinus namaycush. Classification (NCBI taxonomy): domain Eukaryota; kingdom Metazoa; phylum Chordata; class Actinopteri; order Salmoniformes; family Salmonidae; genus Salvelinus; species Salvelinus namaycush. Next base: position 17,164,831 of record NC_052312.1, read on the forward strand.
ATAGCCCTCCCTCTCACATCAGTTGTCTTTCTGAAATCGATAATCAGTGTGCATGGTCGCCAAAGACAACTCACCTGTGATGCTGAATAAATTTACTGGGAGTCACCCAAGCCTTGATCATTACGCACGCATACACACACACACACACAGGGTTGGGGTTGTAATCTTTTTACATGTAAGAGCTTACAAAAAAAACAGTAACTGTAATCCATTACGTTACCAGCAAAAATATTGTAATCGGATTACAGATACCTTTGAAAACTAGATGATTACTTTGAGGATTACATTTAAATTCAGAAAGGATGTTTATTCGGAAAAAAATCTTTAACACTTCTCTGTTTTCAAATCAAATCAAATGTTATTTGTCACATACACATGGTTAGCAGATGTTAATGCGAGTGTAGCGAAATGCTTGTGCTTCTAGTTCCGACAATGCAGTAATAACCAACAAATAATCTAACCTAACAATTCCACAACTACTACCTTATACACAAAGGTGTAAAGGGATAAAGAATATGTACATGAAGATATATGAATGAGTGATGGTACAGAATGGCATAGGCAAGATGCAGTAGATGGTATCGAGTACAGTATATACATATGAGATGAGTAATGTAGGGTATGTAAACATAAAAGTGTCATAGTTTAAAGTGGCTAGTGATACATATATTACATAAAGATGGCAAGATGCAGTAGATGATATAGAGTGCAGTATATAAATATACATTATATTAAGTGGCATTGTTTAAAGTGGCTAGTGATACATTTTTGATCAATTTCCATTATTAAAGTGAGCTGGAGTTGAGTCAGTATGTTGGCAGCAGCCACTCAATGTTAGTGGTGGCTGTTTAACAGTCTGATGGCTTTGAGATAGAAGCTGTTTTTCAGTCTCTCGGTCCCTGCTTTGATGCACCTGTACTGACCTCGCCTTCTGGATGATAGCGGGGTGAACAGGCAGTGGCTCGGGTGGTTGTTGTCCTTGATAATCTGTATGGCCTTCCTGTGACATCGGGTGGTGTAGGTGTCCTGGAGGGCAGGTAGTTTGCCCCCAGTGATGCGTTGTGCAGACCTCACTACCCTCTGGAGAGCCTTACGGTTGTGGGCGGAGCAGTTGCCGTACCAGGCGGTGATACAGCCCAACAGGATGCTCTCGATTGTGCATCTGTAAAAGTTTGTGAGTGCTTTTGGTGACAAGCCTTCTTCACAACGCTGTCTGTGTGGGTGGACCAATTCAGTTTGTCCGTGATGTGTACGCCGAGGAACTTAAAACTTACTACCCTCTCCACTACTGTCCCGTCGATGTGGATAGGGGGGTGCTCCCTCTGCTGTTTCCTGAAGTCCACAATCATCTTCTTTGTTTTGTTGACGTTGAGTGTGAGGTTATTTTCCTGACACCACACTCCGAGGGCCCTCGGATGACATTCAATGACATTCAAATCAGCATTGAAAAAAGGCACAAGTTTAAGTTTGTTCCACCTGAGCGAGTCTGACCACAAGTCAGAGACCACTATGATGACACACCAAATGTGTTTGATGGATCGCGGGAAAAGATCATGAATATGCTTTTGTGGGCTACAGTCCAAGCTATGTCTTCCAATGGTACGACTGCTGTCGGCATCCAACGATTGTCCAACTTGAATAAACGCTTGGAGGTAAGGATGACAGCAGTGGTGTAGTCTACGGCGATACGGATATTATTGATATCTACATAGCACATTGATGTGAATCACACTGCTGCTCTCTCATTTAGCTATTTGCGCCTTACAGATTGTGATTGTTGTGGATGGCTGTTCACAAATCTAAATGTGTATTTGAACCCAATAATTGTTGAATTCAAGACGTTTAAGCTGCCTATCAATCATTGTTTTTGAAACCAGTGGACAGCCAGTGAAAAATGCGCTCTTGCAACAGCTGCATAGTGCGGATCCCAGCCTATGGAATAAAAGTGTGGCTTTTATTGCTCAATATAATTCATGCTGATAAAAAATAAATCCATAGGCCTAATGGACACATGCTTAAACTCGCACACTTTGTTAGACTTAAAGGGGCAATCTGTAGTTGCTACATCCATTTTTGGACTTATTATATATATTAATATATATTAAATTATATATATTATTGTAAAGATATCATTTAATTGTATTATTATATGTAGTAGAAAGCGATGGGTTAGAAGAAGCCTACATAACCAACCCATGAAGTAAAAATATAACATCCATATATGGGAAGCTATATAAACTTTAACATTGATTTATCCTGCAATAGATGTCGTTCAATTGGTAACATTCATTTTTGTCTTCTTCTAATGCCTCTTAAGGGGAAAGTAATCTACAAGTAACTGAATGTAATCAGATTACGTTACTGAGTTTGGGTCATCCAAAGTTATGTTACTGATTACAATTCTGGACAGATAACTAGTAACTGTGATGGCTTACATTTAGAAAGTAACCTATCCAGCCCTGCACACACACGCCATACTCGATGACCGATGATGGAAGAAAAGAGACTCTTCTCCCTCTCCCATTCCATCCATCCTCTCTCTTTTCCTTCCTTTCACTCCTTCATTCCATTCCCACCTGCTTAAGCTCACCTCCTCCGAGTCATTTAGATTTCTCAGAGGTGGTTAAAATTTCCTGTGAACTTACAGCTGAGGTTTTAAGCTGATGAATAGCTTTTATTGACCATGAATACATTTAGGGACTGAGATTGGTCAGCTCCTTCTCCCTGATGATCATCCTGAGTCGGCCCAAGAATGTGTTCAGCATTAAAATCCACCGAAGGAAACAAAATGCATAGTTGCGATTTAAAGGAAAACAAAGGGAATTGAGACACCTAGGCTTGTCTGCTGACTAGAAAAGATGATGTTCAGCTCTGGAAATGATGTGTTTTCAAAGAAAGAAGGGTTTAATGAACATGCAGATTTAATTGCGCTGCTCATGATGACTCAGTGGGTTGTTTGGGTTTAAAGACTGACGAGGCAATTAAGAGTCATGCACTACCGCTAACCCATTTATAATCTAGTCTGGTTCTGTTGTTACAGGTTTCCCCTTTAATCATTCTAACACACGTGCGCGCACACACACACATGCCAGTGAAATAAAAATGGCAGACGTAAACAGGGGTCACATGCTCCCTGCTCTATCCCCCCCCCCCACACACACACACTGCCGTCAGAGTATCGGGGTTGTTAATCTAGCCATCCATAAACCACCCTCTTTATTTATTCTCTTCCAAAGTAAAGCCACTGACAACAAATCTCCCAAAGTGAGGCACCATCAGCACCATTGACCTTCCCATCCCTCACCCGGCACATCGGCCGCGTTCGATCAATCCGAATGGGCCACCGGTACTAATCTTCTTGAGGCCGGTGGAAGGTAACAGTATTTCACCGTTCAATCTGGTGCAATTACCCTCAAAATGAACACGTTTTGGAAAAGCTGGAGAAGCACTGACCTTGTTACAAATAAGTCCGTTTTCAGAGTTGAGGTGGGGCATAAAGAAAACGTGTCCCAAGGAAGTGTACCAGATGAGTAAACACAACCATTTTTAATGAAGATGTGCTGTCCCCAGACACATACCCTGTTAACAGTGGTGGAAAGTACTTAAGTAAAAATACTTTAAAGTACTACTTAAGTCGTTTTTTGGAGTGCCTTTACTTTACTATTTATAATTTTGACAACTTTTACTTTTACTTCACTACATTCCTAATAAAAATGATGTACTTTTTACTCCATTCATTTTCCCTAACACCCAAAAGTACTCATTACATTTTGAATGCTTAGCAGGACAGGAAATTGGTCCAAGTCACGTACTTATCAAGAGAACATCTCTGGTCATCCCTACTGCCTCTGATCTGGTGGACTCACTAAACATAAATGCGTTGTTCATGAATTATGTCTACGTGTTGGAGTGTGCCACTAGCTATCCGTAAATAACAAAAACAAAATGTCTGGTTTGCGTAATATAAACCATTTGAAATAATTTTTACTTTTACTTTTGATACTTAAGTATATTTAAAACCAAATACATTTAGACTTTAGATTTAGACTTACTCAAGTCGTATTTTACTGGGTGACTTTCACTTTTACCTGAGTAATTCTCTATTAAGGAATGTTTACTTTTACTCAAGTATGACAATTAGGTATTTTTTCCACCACTGCCTGTTATGCACAGCTCCGTTTCATTCAGAGTTTGAGAGACGGAGGAGCGACCCAAGGGAACTGGATGCACCTGAGAGTACCATGAACGCCAATGGAAGGACAGGCCTGTCAATAAAGAGGATGGTGTTGAGTGAAAGGCTGTATCAGAGTAAATGAACACTACTGACAAACAGTAACCAGACACACATACAACAACTCAATAAAGAGGTACTATGCTATATAGATCACAATAGCGTGTAATGTTTGGTCAAGAGACTGAAATAATGGCTGACCAGTATTTTTAAAGAACTACCTAGGCCTAACTGCTGAACCATACTTTTGAGCCAATAAGAGCCAATATCATCTTAGCAAGAAGTACATGTTTAAAGCATCATGTAGAAAATGCCTTCTGGGAAGATTAGCACAGCAGTTACAACCACATTTCGAGATGGGATCACATCACGCTGAAATTGAATAATGAAACGCAGTGTAATTGCTTTGATATTTAGCTGTGGTAATTAGTGTAGATATCATTTTTACCCCACACCCTACATGCTATACTACAGATAGTGGTGAGTTCGACCTAGGCTATGTCTTTGCCATAAGGCAGAGTGAAGCAGCAGTGAGTGATGGATCTTTGAAGATGGAAGCCAGTGGAGCATGGTCAGACCTCGTCATCACTTTCCTTTGAACTATTTTGGAGAATTTTTTGGGGGAGGCTTCCCTTAGATATCCTTGGAGTCTTCAGTTCATATCCTCAAAAAACAAAACAAAAACGGCAACAATTGAAATCAATTAGCAAAATGAGGGAATGAAAAACATTTTCTGTGTAATCCTTTTTGGCAAGCTGAGCTAAAAAGGATTTGAATTGTTGACAAAGCTTTTCAAATGTGTAGAAAGCACCCTCTAAGATCTTAAATGGGTTTTTATGCTTATTTCCATCTGACAATTTCCCTTTGGTCAATATGGAGTAAATCAGGCAAACTCCCAATTCAGAGAATGATCTTCACGACTGGGCAGGTTTTTGGGGCTAAGTCTTTAGAGGGGGACGGCTGCCTGCCTGCCATTCAAATACACTGAAGTGGTCCGCTCCAGTAAGGCTAGAGGGAAAGCGACAGCCACTTAGCCGGTCCCCCAGCTACCAGTCGCATTCCTTAGCCCTTATCTAAAGTGACAAGAGGAATCCTCCAGCTCGCTCCTCTCCCCTCCGCCCACAGCTCAGTCCTGCATTATTTCTCTATGAAACAGCAGCACTAACTCATGTCCCCCCCTTAACCCCCTTATAAATATGCTAACGGAGATGATGGCATTGCTAGAAATTCAGGTGTGTGAGTCGTGCACTCGTTGGGATGCTTTTTTTTTTTTTACTATTTTGATCATATTTGCAATAGATGCTCTTGGACAAGCTCAGATATGAGTGTTGATCAGAATATTACAGTTTTGAAGTGTCTTAAGGGGTCTCTCACACCGTAGCAGGTCCACACATCACCTAAGTGGTACCAGTAGAGTAGATGCGCTTTAGAGGAGATGCGGTGACAAAATGTCCACAAATTAATACAATCGGATACCGTAATGATTTATTGGGGCGGCAGGTGGTTAGAGCGTTGGGTCAGTAACACGAAAGGTTGCTGGAGCGAATCCCAGAGCTGACAAGGTAAAACTCTGTAGTTCTGCCCCTGAGCAAGGCAGTTAACCCACTGTTCCCCGGGCGCCGTGGATGTCAATTAAGGCAGCCCCTTGCTACTCTCTGATTCAGAGGGGTTGGATTAAATGCGGAAGACATTTCAGTTGAAGGCATTCAGTTGTACAACTGACTAGGTATGCCCCTTTCCCTACCACAGCTAATGTACTGTTTGTATTGAAGTGTTGTGCCATATCACAGATGCTTCCCATACATCTAATATAATCCCAAAGACACATACTGTATTTACAGTTTATTACTTGAAGAGCACCCTTACTTGCTGATTGATCACACGAAACAGAATGGGGCGGTTTCTCGTACACAGATTAAGCCTAGTCCTGGACTAAAAAGCCGCCAGCTCATTGGAGAATCTGTCCAGGAAACCGCTCCAAAATGTCCCCCTCTCATACATCCTGTACATCCTGGCGGCGACCCCACTCTCCGAGAGTGTCTCAGGGTGAGTTGGGACATGCAAAAAACACATTTCCAATTCCCATGTGTATTAATACACACTTGTACACCCACAAAATGATTATTATTATTACAAAGATTTCTTGGTAAAGTGTTAGCAATATGCTGTATCTCGAATAACCATATAAATCATGAAATCAATTACACACGACACAACACATTGCACAAACACAAACATGAGGACAAAAGTAACTTGCATAAATTACTTTGGCTTCACACAGTATGTACAGTGGGAATATATCAAGGGTGTTCATGTGCAGACAGTTCGTTTCTCCTTGGTGAGAGAAACCGCTGCCATTATTTTTAGAACATTTGTTTCTCATTGCTAAGCGCAAACCAGCCTCATTTCTCTCCGCTCAATTAAAGCATGTATTAATTGCGGTGAAACCCTCGGGATTAGAGTCAGTTGGGTAGTATTCCTTAGTTAAAGGCTTAGCCTGCAAATGCAAAATAAGAAATGATTGAAACAAATTTTGCTCTAAACAACAAAGAGCAGGTTTCTCCCCTGTGAGCGGCCAATTGTTTGTGTGATCGCCTCGCTCGCTACCGAAATAAAAGGAAGAGCTCCGTCTAATGAACACGGGAAGCTATCCTTACTGCAAAATCAATAGTGACTCGCTCTTTAAAGCTCTAAACTTTGCGCCTTTGATGCTCTCGAATACATTACCGCTGCAAACTGGGGCACCAGAACTACCCAGCAATAAGCACACAACTCCACACCGCAGGCTCCCTCCTTATCATCCCTCGCTTTTTCCTCCCTCCGCCCCACACTCCCCCCATCCACCACCACCTCTACTACTACTACTACAGAGCGTTCTGCCTGGCGTGTCCTAGATGCTTTATTACCGGGATTAGGATTCACGCTCTGGGAATTCATCACGTTACACTTTTAGTCCAGACCCCAATAAAGCTGGAAAGAGTGCACATGGCAGGGGCCATCAAGTAAAAAGCAAGTGACGGTGCAGAAATGTCAGCAGAGCTCATAGGGCCCGTCCCAAAAGGCAGCCTATTCCCTATATAGTGCGCAAACAAGCAAATCAATTGTAAAAGCTTTAACAAGAGCCAGGTATTTTGTTTAATTTGAAAAAGGTATAACATTTTGTATTTCAGTCATCCCACCCCACCTTACCTTTGACCTCCTAACATCAAATTCAAAAAGTAGTGCACTATAGAGGGAATAGGATGCCATTTGGATCACAGCCACTCTCTCTCTGTGTCTTTCACAGGCACACGAGGGCATGCACACACACCCTCACAGGCACACACACACGAACACAAACTCACAGACATCCAATTTTAAGTGTATAAATTACACTTTGGGTTTGATACATGTGATAAATAAATACAAAGACACTGAATGCAGTATGTTATGCTGTATTACCCCTGTAACCTAATACATTAATTTAATATCTGCTACTGTGGATCTCTCTGTGTGTGTGTGTGTGTTTTCAATAGCATGCAATAGCGATGAAATCTTGTGTGCGTGTGTGTACAAAAATGTACAATAGTGATGAAAGCATTTTACATTAAAATGTTAAATAGCTTGTCAGAAGGTGTTATTGTGTTTTTGGCTTCTGTATTACATATTGAGTTCTAGTGTGGTTTTGATTGTCAGGTGCACAGTAGAGTTAGTGCACTTCCGTTTGGGTATTAACGCTTTGTGTACAAGCTCTCACATATATAATATATTTACATTATTCCTAAACCACAATGGATGGCATTATTGTTTATTTGTATTTATTTTATTTTATTACTAATAAACAAACTACATTTTACTGCTGTAACAGTTTGGAAGGGAGTTTACAGTTAAGGCATCCATCTTAAACACGACTCTCCTGAGTGTCTGTAAGTGGTTCTGAATATGTCATCCCCACATGGCGTGATGCGGCCACATTGGTGTTATGTCATCGTCACTACCCACGGTACCATTCTGGACTGGCGACGGGCTTGTTAAGTGATAGATTTTTCTACCCTCTGTGCTGATTTGAATGACAAAATGCCAAGATATTAGATTTGAAGCAAAGAGGATGAATTCTGATCTCACTGTTCCCATTAACTAATTGGGAGGCATTGTACGCATGTACAAAAAGGAAACGAGGGGAGCGCTAGCCTCTTGATGTAGCCTCTTGGCGAGAAACAGACTCAAAATGAGACAGACTGACCCTGTGAAGAGACTATTCCCATGTGACTATTCCCATAGCTTTTTATTGGCAGCTTTAAGTGTAAGTTGGCCATTTATGACTTAAAAAGGTACTTTACAGTGGTTTTGTCTTGCCAAAGAAAACTACATTTATAGCTATGAAAAAGAGTCCCTTTAATATCTGACTGTCTGTCATCTAGTTATGACAATTAAATACATTAACGTTGATTTAGATTTTCAGGAGAGTTTTGCCTTTCAATGTGTGGGCTTTGTTTGGGAAGTATCTGATTGAACTTTTTCTGTACACAATTTATGTTATGAATATTTGACATTCAACTCCAGTTTAGCAGCTTGAAGTTTTACTCCAATTATTATTCATCTTAATTGTCTATAAATTCAACATGAACTCAAAAACAAAGAGGATTAGACACACTGGAAAGAATGTCTTCTATCTTGGAAAATTGAAAAAGTTAGAGGTGGGATGCCTTTTCAGATAGGGTATGAGGACTAGGTATGGACAGTTGTGTGTATCTGAATACGTTCAAAGACACCCACGCAAAGTCATAGACAGTGCATGGAAAATATGGCTATATACTGTAGACCGATTGTGAAGTAGGAAGTGAAAGACGGTGTTATGTGTCAGATTATGTGCTGCAGTCATCCTTAGAGTGAGTACATTATGAGATGTGTTCTCATTATGGAGGCTTTACACCAACTGAAGGCTGCTTGTAGATACAGTACACATTATATATAGATGTGAAAAGGTTGAAGAAATGGATGATTGAAGGAATGGAAGTGAATTGTATAGTGACTATCTGACTGTTTGGCCATGGAAGCAAGTTGGCAAAATATATGCCCAGCATGTGGTTTTACTTACAATGTTGAAAGAGGTGAACTTGTATCAGTTCATTTCTATTGTTCTGTATACATTTTCATTTCTTTTATTGTGTTACTATTTTTATACTCGTTCACTTTTGATATGGTCGTTTATTAGGATTAGGCCCAAAAGTCACATAGTAAGTCATGGATAAGCCATCATTTAGCTTGTAAACAAACAGAAAACACATCAGTAATCCACAAGCGATAGATGATTTAGCTCAGACATTTTAGTCTTGATGGTGGATTTTTATTTTATTTTTTAGAATCATTTGATTTCCAAAACGGTCAGTCTGCCAGTTTTTTTGTTATGGCTGCCCTTGTCATTTTGCTTAATGACAGTGACACTGTAAATCGGCAATCACAATGCATCGGCAATCACAGCACAAAACATGTTTGTCATTCTAACAAATGAGGGAAGACTAAACCGTGTAATTGGACAGAGAGAAACAGGGAGAAAATACACAAATGATTCACACCTTTGATAAAGATGAGCAGTAATGACTGTATAAAATAAATAATTCAAGTACTGAGCTATATTGTATGCTCTATAATATTTTATACTAATACAATTGTTCAGAGAAAGAGATTCTGTTTAACAAGTAATAAAAACATATCTCAAAAAGGTAGGGGTCAAAATTATTGACACCCCTAAAGATTATTAGAAATAAAGTTTAATATTTGGTCCCATATTCCTAGTACGTAATGACTACATCAAGCTTATGAATACATTTACAGTTAATTTTGGTTGTTTCAGATTATTTTGTGTCCAATAGAAATGAATGAGAAATAATGTATTGTGTCATTTTGGAGTCACTTTTATTATAAAAAATTATATAATATGTTCGTAAACATGTCTACATTAATGTGGATGCTACCATGATTACGGATAATCCTGAATGAATCATGAATAATGATGAGCGAGAAAGTTACAGAGGGTCAAAGATCATACCCCCAAGACGTGCTAACCTCTCACTATCATCAATAACAGGGAAGGTTAGCATGTCTTGAGGGTATGTTCTTTGACCCTCTAACTTTCCCGTAACCATGGTAGCATCCCCATTAATGTAGAAGTGTTTAGAAACATATTCTAGTCTTATTTACAATAAAAGTGACTCCAAAGTGACCCCCCCCCCACCCCCCTTTCACCACAGCTGAATGAATATAAGGGAAACAATAGCTGTGGTGGAAAAATGTGCTTTATGATGTCATAACATGTGAACTCTATATGTGACAAATAACTTTGCACCATGAATGAAGTAAGTGAGGAAATACACACGCATTATTATTTAGGAGATGGTCTATACATCCGGAATGGTCAGTGATGAAGAGGTGAATACTCTTAATTAATGCAAATGCTTGGAATCAACCATCTTATTGTCATTCACTTCAATCTAAATGGACAATCAATAACTGACATTGGTTGTCCATACTGGTAGCTTACTACTTCCCGTACAGACAAATCTTATCATCATGATGGTGTAAGACAGTTCTCAACAGCTGACATCATCTGTCTATGATGAGAGTGAACATAGGAAGATGGGGGGGGTTAAAAGAAAGTGTTACTACTTAAAATAACACTGAAAGTGTTACTGCTTCCTTCTGAAGATATTCCCTCATCCCTAGAATTGTCTCTGGTGCCTCCCGATGGCTCTTGTGATAACACAAATATTGGGATGCCTCAGCATGTTCTTCTCTGCTCTTTGAATGGTAGCTGCTCTTTCCCTTTGGCTCTGGGAATTGGGCTTCCGTCTTAAAAGGCTATTTGATTTAGATATTTTTGTTATGCTAGGGGAGGACGTTCCCCCCTATGGAAAGGAAACTTCCTTAGAACACTCTGTTTTGAATCAATCTTCCCCCTATTAAAGAGGCTGTGCGAAGATTTAGTGGGTATTGTTTACCTCAGTGTTTTGCTTGAGTGTTTCTCATATACTGTACACACGGTATAATATAGATTTAGAGATAACCAAAGAATCACCGTAACACTTTATTTGGATAGTCCATCTGTAGATGCTCTACAGAATATCAGTAACATTTCAACTAACTATTTACTAACCCTTAACCCTTATCCTAACCCTAAACTAACCCCTTACCTTCTTCCTTACTCTAACCTTAACCCTTATCCTAATCCTTATTATAATCCTTACCCTAACCGTAACCAAGTAAAGTGTGACCAAACACAATCATTTTTAATTTCTGGATAATATTTCTGTCCATTTAGGGGACCCCTTTTTGTCGCGAAGGCAAAAATTCTGAATAACCTCTTTAACTCTTTTTCATCTATTGTTCTTAGATAACCATAGAAAAATGTTAGGTAAATTCAATACTTTGCCCATGTTCAAATATAGAAATCTACATCTACTGTTATTATCTGCCAGATTGCACTTTGAATGCGAGCTAGAGAGCCGAGAGCCACATGTGTTCAGCTCAAGCCCCACATCCATTTGGTAACACGTTTCTAATGCTGGAAATACATCATGGAGCAACCGCCAGTGCAGTCTACTTTTGCCGCGGGCACCTTGTGGTAAATGTTGTACAGTAAATGATGTTGGCCGACATACGGAATGCAGGATTAGCTCCAGTACCTGGACAAATGCTTCTAGTATTCATCCCATTCAGAAAAAACACGCCTGCCCTAAGAAAAAACGATGTCATTTTTTTTTTATCATGATGGAAATGGAACACTTGAGGTCAAGATGACAAATGGAGCCACACCAAAATAAGGAACGACGGTGGTGGGCTTCGCTAAAGGAACGCGACGAGGAGACTGCGCCAACGCGCAACTATTTATTCTCTGAGAAGCTAATCAGAGAGAGGGAGAAGTAATTCTGATCGGAGCATTGTCATTCCGGGCTAATCCCTCATCACGGTATTTCATCAGGTTTTAGCATTTGGCTATCGCGTTAATTAGGCGCTGGCGCTCCCCTCCACTCGACTGGACCCGGCATTAGTAATCGCACAAAGTTGATAATGAGAAATCGGCACCGCTTTCAAATATCATCTCACTTTCATATTCTCATTCCCCTTGTCTCTGTCTGTCTGTCTGTCTGTCTGTCTGTCTGTCTGTCTGTCTGTCTGTCTGTCTGTCTGTCTGTCTGTCTGTCTGTCTGTCTGTCTGTCTGTCTGTCTGTCTGTCTGTCTCCCTCTTCCATCACTCCCCAGTCAACGCCCTTCTCTTGTGTATATATATGTATGTATATTTAGTCCGTCATGGTGATGCGGGGAGGTAGTACCTTCCACTCCATCACAGGTCCCAGACCAGATCCCATGAAGCGCACCGCTCTTGACCTTACCTGCCTATGGCTCTGTTTAATTGGGCATCGGAGCAGAGGCACTCTGTCTCACCCTCCCTTCTTCACTCCCTCCCTTCTCCTAATCACAAGAACAGGAATGTGTCGTTCAGTACGTTATCCTCCCTCCCTCCCTTCTCCTAATCACAAGAACAGGAGTGTGTCGCTCAGTACGTTATCCTCCTTCCCTCCCTTCTCCTAATCACAAGAACAGGAGTGTGTCGTTCAGTACGTTATCCTCCCTCCCTCCCTTCTCCTAATCACAAGAACAGGAGTGTGTCGTTCAGTACGTTATCCTCCCTCCCTCCCTTCTCCTAATCACAAGAACAGGAGTGTGTCGCTCAGTACGTTATCCTCCCTCCCTCCCTTCTCCTAGTCACAAGAACAGGAGTGTGTCGTTCAGTACGTTATCCTCCCTCCCTCCCTTCTCCTAATCACAAGAACAGGAGTGTGTCGCTCAGTACGTTATCCTCCCTCCCTCCCTTCTCCTAGTCACAAGAACAGGAGTGTGTCGTTCAGTACGTTATCCTCCCTCCCTCCCTTCTCCTAGTCACAAGAACAGGAGTGTGTCGCTCAGTACGTTATCCTCCCTCCCTCCCTTCTCCTAGTCACAAGAACAGGAATGTGTCGTTCAGTACGTTATCCTCCCTCTCTCCTTCCCTCCCTTCTCCTAGTCACAAGAACAGGAGTGTGTCGTTCAGTTCGTTATCCTCCCTCTCTCCTTCCCTCCCTTCTCCTAGTCACAAGAACAGGAGTGTGTCGTTCAGTACGTTATCCTCCCTCCCTCCCTTCTCCTAGTCACAAGAACAGGAGTGTGTCGTTCAGTACGTTATCCTCCCTCTCTCCCTCCCTCCCTTCTCCTAGTCACAAGAACAGGAGTGTGTCGCTCAGTACGTTATCCTCCCTCCCTCCCTTCTCCTAGTCACAAGAACAGGAGTGTGTCGTTCAGTACGTTATCCTCCCTCCCTCCCTTCTCCTAGTCACAAGAACAGGAATGTGTCGTTCAGTACGTTATCCTCCCTCCCTCCCTTCTCCTAATCACAAGAACAGGAGTGTGTCGTTCAGTACGTTATCCTCCCTCCCTCCCTTCTCCTAGTCACAAGAACAGGAGTGTGTCGTTCAGTACGTTATCCTCCCTCCCTCCCTTCTCCTAGTCACAAGAACAGGAGTGTGTCGTTCAGTACGTTATCCTCCCTCCCTCCCTTCTCCTAGTCACAAGAACAGGAGTGTGTCGTTCAGTACGTTATCCTCCCTCCCTCCCTTCTCCTAATCACAAGAACAGGAATGTGTCGTTCAGTACGTTATCCTCCCTCCCTCCCTTCTCCTAGTCACAAGAACAGGAGTGTGTCGTTCAGTACGTTATCCTCCCTCCCTCCCTTCTCCTAATCACAAGAACAGGAGTGTGTCGTTCAGTACGTTATCCTCCCTCCCTCCCTTCACCTAATCACAAGAACAGGAGTGTGTCGTTCAGTACGTTATCCTCCTTCCCTCCCTTCTCCTAATCACAAGAACAGGAGTGTGTCGTTCAGTACGTTATCCTCCCTCCCTCCCTTCTCCTAATCACAAGAACAGGAGTGTGTCGTTCAGTACGTTATCCTCCCTCCCTCCCTTCTCCTAATCACAAGAACAGGAGTGTGTCGCTCAGTACGTTATCCTCCCTCCCTCCCTTCTCCTAGTCACAAGAACAGGAGTGTGTCGTTCAGTACGTTATCCTCCCTCCCTCCCTTCTCCTAATCACAAGAACAGGAGTGTGTCGCTCAGTACGTTATCCTCCCTCCCTCCCTTCTCCTAGTCACAAGAACAGGAGTGTGTCGTTCAGTACGTTATCCTCCCTCCCTCCCTTCTCCTAATCACAAGAACAGGAGTGTGTCGCTCAGTACGTTATCCTCCCTCCCTCCCTTCTCCTAGTCACAAGAACAGGAGTGTGTCGTTCAGTACGTTATCCTCCCTCCCTCCCTTCTCCTAATCACAAGAACAGGAGTGTGTCGCTCAGTACGTTATCCTCCCTCCCTCCCTTCTCCTAGTCACAAGAACAGGAGTGTGTCGTTCAGTACGTTATCCTCCCTCCCTCCCTTCTCCTAGTCACAAGAACAGGAGTGTGTCGCTCAGTACGTTATCCTCCCTCCCTCCCTTCTCCTAGTCACAAGAACAGGAATGTGTCGTTCAGTACGTTATCCTCCCTCTCTCCTTCCCTCCCTTCTCCTAGTCACAAGAACAGGAGTGTGTCGTTCAGTACGTTATCCTCCCTCCCTCCCTTCTCCTAGTCACAAGAACAGGAGTGTGTCGTTCAGTACGTTATCCTCCCTCTCTCCCTCCCTCCCTTCTCCTAGTCACAAGAACAGGAGTGTGTCGCTCAGTACGTTATCCTCCCTCCCTCCCTTCTCCTAGTCACAAGAACAGGAGTGTGTCGTTCAGTACGTTATCCTCCCTCCCTCCCTTCTCCTAGTCACAAGAACAGGAATGTGTCGTTCAGTACGTTATCCTCCCTCCCTCCCTTCTCCTAATCACAAGAACAGGAGTGTGTCGTTCAGTACGTTATCCTCCCTCCCTCCCTTCTCCTAGTCACAAGAACAGGAGTGTGTCGTTCAGTACGTTATCCTCCCTCCCTCCCTTCTCCTAGTCACAAGAACAGGAGTGTGTCGTTCAGTACGTTATCCTCCCTCCCTCCCTTCTCCTAGTCACAAGAACAGGAGTGTGTCGTTCAGTACGTTATCCTCCCTCCCTCCCTTCTCCTAATCACAAGAACAGGAATGTGTCGTTCAGTACGTTATCCTCCCTCCCTCCCTTCTCCTAGTCACAAGAACAGGAGTGTGTCGTTCAGTACGTTATCCTCCCTCCCTCCCTTCTCCTAATCACAAGAACAGGAGTGTGTCGTTCAGTACGTTATCCTCCCTCCCTCCCTTCACCTAATCACAAGAACAGGAGTGTGTCGTTCAGTACGTTATCCTCCTTCCCTCCCTTCTCCTAATCACAAGAACAGGAGTGTGTCGTTCAGTACGTTATCCTCCCTCCCTCCCTTCTCCTAATCACAAGAACAGGAGTGTGTCGTTCAGTACGTTATCCTCCCTCCCTCCCTTCTCCTAATCACAAGAACAGGAGTGTGTCGCTCAGTACGTTATCCTCCCTCCCTCCCTTCTCCTAGTCACAAGAACAGGAGTGTGTCGTTCAGTACGTTATCCTCCCTCCCTCCCTTCTCCTAATCACAAGAACAGGAGTGTGTCGCTC
Source organism: Salvelinus namaycush (assembly GCF_016432855.1). NCBI lineage: Eukaryota > Metazoa > Chordata > Actinopteri > Salmoniformes > Salmonidae > Salvelinus > Salvelinus namaycush. Next base: position 17,180,653 of record NC_052312.1, read on the forward strand.
AGTACGTTATCCTCCCTCCCTCCCTTCTCCTAGTCACAAGAACAGGAGTGTGTCGTTCAGTACGTTATCCTCCCTCCCTCCCTTCTCCTAGTCACAAGAACAGGAGTGTGTCGCTCAGTACGTTATCCTCCCTCCCTCCCTTCTGCTAGTCACAAGAACAGGAATGTGTCGTTCAGTACGTTATCCTCCCTCTCTCCTTCCCTCCCTTCTCCTAGTCACAAGAACAGGAGTGTGTCGTTCAGTACGTTATCCTCCCTCCCTCCCTTCTCCTAGTCACAAGAACAGGAGTGTGTCGTTCAGTACGTTATCCTCCCTCCCTCCCTTCTCCTAGTCACAAGAACAGGAGTGTGTCGTTCAGTACGTTATCCTCCCTCCCTCCCTTCTCCTAGTCACAAGAACAGGAATGTGTCGTTCAGTACGTTATTCTCCCTCTCTCCTTCCCTCCCTTCTCCTAGTCACAAGAACAGGAGTGTGTCGTTCAGTACGTTATCCTCCCTCCCTCCCTTCTCCTAGTCACAAGAACAGGAGTGTGTCGTTCAGTACGTTATCCTCCCTCCCTCCCTTCTCCTAGTCACAAAAAAAGGAATGTGTCGTTCAGTACGTTATCCTCCCTCCCTCCCTTCTCCTAGTCACAAGAACAGGAGTGTGTCGTTCAGTACGTTATCCTCCCTCCCTCCCTTCTCCTAGTCACAAGAACAGGAGTGTGTCGTTCAGTACGTTATCCTCCCTCCCTCCCTTCTCCTAATCACAAGAACAGGAGTGTGTCGTTCAGTACGTTATCCTCCCTCCCTCCCTTCTCCTAGTCACAAGAACAGGAATGTGTCGTTCAGTACGTTATCCTCCCTCCCTCCCTTCTCCTAGTCACAAGAACAGGAATGTGTCGTTCAGTACGTTATCCTCCTTCCCTCCCTTCTCCTAGTCACAAGAACAGGAGTGTGTCGTTCAGTACGTTATCCTCCCTCTCTCCTTCCCTCCCTTCTCCTAGTCACAAGAACCGGAGTGTGTCGTTCAGTACGTTATCCTCCCTCCCTCCCTTCTCCTAGTCACAAGAACAGGAGTGTGTCGCTCAGTACGTTATCCTCCCTCCCTCCCTTCTCCTAGTCACAAGAACAGGAGTGTGTCGTTCAGTACGTTATCCTCCCTCCCTCCCTTCTCCTAGTCACAAGAACAGGAGTGTGTCGCTCAGTACGTTATCCTCCCTCTCTCCCTCCCTCCCTTCTCCTAGTCACAAGAACAGGAGTGTGTCGTTCAGTACGTTATCCTCCCTCCCTCCCTTCTCCTAATCACAAGAACAGGAGTGTGTCGTTCAGTACGTTATCCTCCCTCCCTCCCTTCTCCTAGTCACAAGAACAGGAGTGTGTCGTTCAGTACGTTATCCTCCCTCTCTCCTTCCCTCCCTTCTCCTAGTCACAAGAACCGGAGTGTGTCGCTCAGTACGTTATCCTCCCTCCCTCCCTCCCTCCCTTCTCCTAGTCACAAGAACAGGAATGTGTCGTTCAGTACGTTATCCTCCCTCCCTCCCTTCTCCTAATCACAAGAACAGGAGTGTGTCGTTCAGTACGTTATCCTCCCTCCCTCCCTTCTCCTAGTCACAAGAACAGGAGTGTGTCGTTCAGTACGTTATCCTCCCTCCCTCCCTTCTCCTAGTCACAAGAACAGGAATGTGTCGTTCAGTACGTTATCCCCCCTCCCTCCCTTCTCCTAGTCACAAGAACAGGAGTGTGTCGCTCAGTACGTTATCCTCCCTCCCTCCCTTCTCCTAGTCACAAGAACAGGAGTGTGTCGTTCAGTACGTTATCCTCCCTCCCTCCCTTCTCCTAATCACAAGAACATGAGTGTGTCGTTCAGTACGTTATCCTCCCTCCCTCCCTTCTCCTAGTCACAAGAACAGGAATGTGTCGCTCAGTACGTTATCCTCCCTCTCTCCTTCCCTCCCTTCTCCTAATCACAAGAACAGGAATGTGTCGTTCAGTACGTTATCCTCCCTCCCTCCCTTCTCCTAGTCACAAGAACAGGAGTGTGTCGCTCAGTACGTTATCCTCCCTCCCTCCCTCCCTCCCTTCTCCTAATCACAAGAACAGGAGTGTGTCGTTCAGTACGTTATCCTCCCTCCCTCCCTTCTCCTAGTCACAAGAACAGGAATGTGTCGTTCAGTACGTTATCCTCCCTCCCTCCCTCCCTTCTCCTAATCACAAGAACCGGAGTGTGTCGTTCAGTACGTTATCCTCCCTCTCTCCTTCCCTCCCTTCTCCTAGTCACAAGAACAGGAGTGTGTCGCTCAGTACGTTATCCTCCCTCCCTCCCTTCTCCTAGTCACAAGAACAGGAATGTGTCGTTCAGTACGTTATCCTCCCTCCCTCCCTTCTCCTAATCACAAGAACAGGAATGTGTCGATCAGTACGTTATCCTCCCTCTCCTCCCTTCTCCTAGTCACAAGAACAGGAATGTGTCGATCAGTACGTTATCCTCCCTCCCTCCCTTCTCCTAGTCACAAGAACAGGAGTGTGTCGTTCAGTACGTTATCCTCCCTCCCTCCCTTCTCCTAATCACAAGAACAGGAGTGTGTCGTTCAGTACGTTATCCTCCCTCCCTCCCTTCTCCTAATCACAAGAACAGGAGTGTGTCGTTCAGTACGTTATCCTCCCTCCCTCCCTTCTCCTAATCACAAGAACAGGAGTGTGTCGCTCAGTACGTTATCCTCCCTCCCTCCCTTCTCCTAGTCACAAGAACAGGAGTGTGTCGTTCAGTACGTTATCCTCCCTCCCTCCCTTCTCCTAATCACAAGAACAGGAGTGTGTCGCTCAGTACGTTATCCTCCCTCCCTCCCTTCTCCTAGTCACAAGAACAGGAGTGTGTCGTTCAGTACGTTATCCTCCCTCCCTCCCTTCTCCTAGTCACAAGAACAGTAGTGTGTCGCTTAGTACGTTAACCTCCCTCCCTCCCTTCTCCTAGTCACAAGAACAGGAATGTATCGTTCAGTACGTTATCCTCCCTCTCTCCTTCCCTCCCTTCTCCTAGTCACAAGAACAGGAGTGTGTCGTTCAGTACGTTATCCTCCCTCCCTCCCTTCTCCTAATCACAAGAACAGGAGTGTGTCGTTCAGTACGTTATCCTCCCTCCCTCCCTTCTCCTAATCACAAGAACAGGAGTGTGTCGCTCAGTACGTTATCCTCCCTCCCTCCCTTCTCCTAGTCACAAGAACAGGAGTGTGTCGTTCAGTACGTTATCCTCCCTCCCTCCCTTCTCCTAATCACAAGAACAGGAGTGTGTCGCTCAGTATGTTATCCTCCCTCCCTCCCTTCTCCTAGTCACAAGAACAGGAGTGTGTCGTTCAGTACGTTATCCTCCCTCCCTCCCTTCTCCTAGTCACAAGAACAGTAGTGTGTCGCTTAGTACGTTATCCTCCCTCCCTCCCTTCTCCTAGTCACAAGAACAGGAATGTATCGTTCAGTACGTTATCCTCCCTCTCTCCTTCCCTCCCTTCTCCTAGTCACAAGAACAGGAGTGTGTCGTTCAGTACGTTATCCTCCCTCCCTCCCTTCTCCTAATCACAAGAACAGGAGTGTGTCGTTCAGTACGTTATCCTCCCTCCCTCCCTTCTCCTAATCACAAGAACAGGAGTGTGTCGTTCAGTACGTTATCCCCCCTCCCTCCCTTCTCCTAATCACAAGAACAGGAGTGTGTCGCTCAGTACGTTATCCTCCCTCCCTCCCTTCTCCTAGTCACAAGAACAGTAGTGTGTCGCTTAGTACGTTATCCTCCCTCCCTCCCTTCTCCTAGTCACAAGAACAGGAATGTATCGTTCAGTACGTTATCCTCCCTCTCTCCTTCCCTCCCTTCTCCTAGTCACAAGAACAGGAGTGTGTCGTTCAGTACGTTATCCTCCCTCCCTCCCTTCTCCTAATCACAAGAACAGGAGTGTGTCGTTCAGTACGTTATCCTCCCTCCCTCCCTTCTCCTAATCACAAGAACAGGAGTGTGTCGCTCAGTACGTTATCCTCCCTCCCTCCCTTCTCCTAGTCACAAGAACAGGAGTGTGTCGTTCAGTACGTTATCCTCCCTCCCTCCCTTCTCCTAATCACAAGAACAGGAGTGTGTCGCTCAGTACGTTATCCTCCCTCCCTCCCTTCTCCTAGTCACAAGAACAGGAGTGTGTCGTTCAGTACGTTATCCTCCCTCCCTCCCTTCTCCTAGTCACAAGAACAGTAGTGTGTCGCTTAGTACGTTATCCTCCCTCCCTCCCTTCTCCTAGTCACAAGAACAGGAATGTATCGTTCAGTACGTTATCCTCCCTCTCTCCTTCCCTCCCTTCTCCTAGTCACAAGAACAGGAGTGTGTCGTTCAGTACGTTATCCTCCCTCCCTCCCTTCTCCTAGTCACAAGAACAGGAGTGTGTCGTTCAGTACGTTATCCTCCCTCCCTCCCTTCTCCTAGTCACAAGAACAGGAGTGTGTCGTTCAGTACGTTATCCTCCCTCCCTCCCTTCTCCTAGTCACAAGAACAGGAATGTGTCGTTCAGTACGTTATCCTCCCTCTCTCCTTCCCTCCCTTCTCCTAGTCACAAGAACAGGAGTGTGTCGTTCAGTACGTTATCCTCCCTCCCTCCCTTCTCCTAGTCACAAGAACAGGAATGTGTCGCTCAGTACGTTATCCTCCCTCTCTCCCTTCTCCTAATCACAAGAACATGAGTGTGTCGTTCAGTACGTTATCCTCCCTCCCTCCCTTCTCCTAGTCACAAGAACAGGAATGTGTCGCTCAGTACGTTATCCTCCCTCTCTCCTTCCCTCCCTTCTCCTAATCACAAGAACAGGAATGTGTCGTTCAGTACGTTATCCTCCCTCCCTCCCTTCTCCTAGTCACAAGAACAGGAGTGTGTCGCTCAGTACGTTATCCTCCCTCCCTCCCTCCCTCCCTTCTCCTAATCACAAGAACAGGAGTGTGTCGTTCAGTACGTTATCCTCCCTCCCTCCCTTCTCCTAGTCACAAGAACAGGAATGTGTCGTTCAGTACGTTATCCTCCCTCCCTCCCTCCCTTCTCCTAATCACAAGAACCGGAGTGTGTCGTTCAGTACGTTATCCTCCCTCTCTCCTTCCCTCCCTTCTCCTAGTCACAAGAAACAGGAGTGTGTCGCTCAGTACGTTATCCTCCCTCCCTCCCTTCTCCTAGTCACAAGAACAGGAAGTGTCGTTCAGTACGTTATCCTCCCTCCCTCCCTTCTCCTAATCACAAGAACAGAATGTGTCGATCAGTACGTTATCCTCCCTCTCTCCCTTCTCCTAGTCACAAGAACAGGAATGTGTCGATCAGTACGTTATCCTCCCTCCCTCCCTTCTCCTAGTCACAAGAACAGGAGTGTGTCGTTCAGTACGTTATCCTCCCTCCCTCCCTTCTCCTAAT